>NW_027423394.1:0-89902 GCF_048934315.1 Petromyzon marinus | reverse complement strand
GGCCGGCACTGCGACTACTCACTCCTGACAGCACTTGCCCTTACAGCCTGTGTGGACTACACGGGGGGCCTTTGTCCGTGTCTGTGTGTAGCTGGGAGGCATTCCCCCGAGAAGCCATCGCTACCCCGACCTCAACGTTTACGCCCGGTTCTGTCCAGACCTCACCCACGACTTTGTGGTGAGTGTGACGCTCACCCACACACTCACCCACACACTCACCCACACACGCACCCACACACTCACCCACACACTCACCCACACACCCACATGCTCGCCCACACACCCACACACACCCACATGCTCGCCCACATGCTCACCCACACACGCACCCACACATCCACACACACCCACATGCTCACTCACCTGCACACTCACCACACACTCACCCACATACTCACCAACACACTCATCCACCCATCCACACACTCACCCACTCACCCACACTCACCCACGCACTCACCTATGCTCACCTGCACACTCACCCACTCACTCACCCACACACTCACCCACTCACTCACACACTCACCCACTCACTCACCCACACACTCACCCACCCACTCACTCACTCACCCACTCACTCACTTACCCACACATTCACCCACACACTCACCCACTTACTCACTCACCCGCACACTCACCCACGCATTAACCTATATAACTCACAGCACTAATCCCAACACCTTTGTGGGCTACACAGGAGAGCCTTGTCTGTGCGCGCAATAACAGCATCGATGGTCTGAAGTGGTCCTGGGCCTCAGCGAGGTCGACTCAGCCTTCAGTGAGTACTTGGTAGTTGGGTGTAAACATCGGCGCTCGGAAGAGAAAGGTGGCCGGGCGTGATGCTGGCCGCCCACCCCCTCGTGTGCCTTGCCCGTCTTCATAGGTGCCACACGCTAACAGCACTACAGTCTACTACATGCTACATGGGGGATCTTTGTTTCTGTATGGCAGGAGTACGTGAGGGATGCTGCTGATGATGATGGGGGTCCTGATGATGATGATGCTGGTGGGGTTGGAGAGGAATTGAAGCCAGAGACCAGGTGATCAAATCAGAATCATCACCACCATCTTCATTCACTCACTCATCTACTTACCCGCTCGCCCTCCCACTCATCTATTTACCCGCTCACCCACTCACCCGCTCACCTACTCACCCACCCACCTACTCACCCACCCACCTACTCACCCACCCACTCACCCACCCACTTATTCACCGAGTCAACAACTCACTCACCCAATTACACACTCAATCATGCGCTCACCCACCCACCCAGTGCGTGTGTGCTTCGTGTCTGTGTTCGGTGTGTGTGGTGTGTGCGGTGTGTGTGTGTGCGGTGTGTGTTGGGTGCATGCAGTGTGTGTGTTTGTGCGGTGTGGTGTGTGTATGTGTGTGTACGTGCATGGGTGTACAGTGCGTGTGGTGTGTACAGTGCGTGTGTGCGGTATGCGGTGCATGTGTGCGGTATGTGTATTCGGTGTGTGTGTGTGTGTGTGCATGCCGTGTGTGTGTGTGCGCGGTGTGTGTGTGTGTGTGCGGTGTGAGTGCGGTGTGTGTGTGTGTGCGGTGTGTGTGTGTATGTGGTGTGTGTGTGTGTGCGGTGTGTGTGTGTGTGCGGTGTGTGTGTGTGTGCGGTATGTGTATTCGGTGTGTGTGTGTGTGTGTGCATGCCGTGTGTGTGTGTGCGCGGTGTGTGTGTGCGGTGTGTGCGGTGTGTGTGCGGTGTGTGTGTGTGCGGTGTGTGTGCGGTGTGTGTGTGCGGTGTGTGTGTGTGTGTGTGCGGTGTGTGTGTGGTGTGTATGTGTGTGCGGTGTGTGTGTGTGTTTGCGGTGTGTGTGTGTGTGCGGGTGTGTGTATTTGTGTGCGGTGCGTGTGGTGCGGTGTGTGTGTGCGGTGTGTGTGTGTGTGCGGTGTGTGTATTTGTGTGTGTGTGTGTGTGTGGGTGTGTGTGTGCGGTGTGTGTGTGTGCGGTGTGTGTGCGGTGTGTGTGTGTGTGCAGTGTGTGTGTGTGTGCGGTGTGTGTGTGTGCGGTGTGTGTGTGTGCGGTGTGGTGTGTGTGTGTGCGGTGTGTGTGTGCGGTGTGTGTGTGTGTTTGCGGTGTGTGTGTGTGCGGGTGTGTGTATTTGTGTGCGGTGTGTGTGTGTGTGCGCGGTGTGTGTGTGTGTGCGGTGTGTGTGCGGGGTGTGTGTATTGTGTGCGGTGTGTGTATTTGTGTGCGGTGTGTGTATTTGTGTGCGGTGCGTGTGGTGTGTGTATTTGTGTGCGGTGTGTGTGCGGTGTGTGTGTGTTGTGTGCGGTGTGTGTGTGTTGTGTGCGGTGTGTGTATTTGTGTGCGGTGTGTGTGTGTGTGTGTGTGCGGTGTGCGTGCGTGTGGTGTGTGTATTTGTGTGTGGTGTGTGTATTTGTGTGCGGTGTGTGTATTTGTGTGCGTGTGTGTCGTGTGTGTGTGTGCGGTGTGCGTGCGTGTGGTGTGTGTATTTGTGTGTGGTGTGTGTATTTGTGTGTGTTGTGTGTGGTGTGTGTATTTGTGTGTGTGTGGTGTGTGTATTTGTGTGTGTGTGTGTGTGTTGTGTGTGGTGTGTGTGTTGTGTGCGGTGTGTGTATTTGTGTGTGGTGTGTGTATTTGTGTGTGTGTGGTGTGTGTATTTGTGTGTGGTGTGTGTGTTGTGTGTGGTGTGTGTGTTGTGTGTGGTGTGTGTATTTGTGTGTGTTGTGTGTGGTGTGTGCGTTGTGTGTGGTGTGTGTATTTGTGTGCGGTGCGTGTGTGTGTGTGTGTATTTGTGTGTCTGTGGTGTGTGTATTTGTGTGTGTGTGGTGTGTGTATTTGTGTGTGTGTGGTGTGTGTATTTGTGTGTGTGTGGTGTGTGTATTTGTGTGTGTGTGGTGTGTGTATTTGTGTGTGTGTGGTGTGTGTATTTGTGTGTGTGTGGTGTGTGTATTTGTGTGTGTGTGGTGTGTGTATTTGTGTGTGTGTGGTGTGTGTATTTGTGTGTGTGTGGTGTGTGTATTTGTGTGTGTGTGGTGTGTGTATTTGTGTGTGTGTGGTGTGTGTATTTGTGTGTGTGTGGTGTGTGTATTTGTGTGTGTGTGGTGTGTGTATTTGTGTGTGGTGTGTGTATTTGTGTGTGGTGTGTGTGGTGTGTGTGTTGTGTGTGGTGTGTGTGTGTGTTGTGTGTGGTGTGTGTGGTGTGTGTGTTGTGTGTGGTGTGTGTGTTGTGTGTGGTGTGTGTTGTGTGTGGTGTGTTGTATTTGTGTTGTGTGTGGTGTGTGTGTTGTGTGTGGTGTGTGTATTTGTGTGTGGTGTGTGTGTTGTGTGTGGTGTGTGTATTTGTGTGTGGTGTGTGTGGTTGTGTGTGGTGTGTGTATTTGTGTGTGGTGTGTGTATTTGTGTGTGTGGTGTGTGTGGGGTGTGTGTGTGTGTGTGCGGTGTGTGTGTGTGTGTGTGTTGTGTGTGGTGTGTGTATTTGTGTGTGGTGTGTGTATTTGTGTGTGTGTGTGTGTGTGGTGTGTGTGTTGTGTGTGGTGTGTGTATTTGTGTGTGTGTGGTGTGTGTGTTGTGTGTGGTGTGTGTATTTGTGTGCGGTGTGTGTGTGTGTGGTGTGTGTGTTGTGTGTGGTGTGTGTGGTGTGTGTGGTGTGTGTATTTGTGTGTGGTGGTGTGTTGTGTGTGTGGTGTGTGTGTGTGTGGTGTGGTGTGTGTGTGTGTGTGTGTGTGTGTGTTGTGTGTGGTGTGTGTGTGTGTTGTGTGTGGTGTGTGTATTTGTGTGTGTGTGGGCGGTGTGTGTGTGTGTGTGTTGTGTGTGGTGTGTGTATTTGTGTGTGTGTGGTGTGTGTATTTGTGTGTGTGTGGTGTGTGTATTTGTGTGTGTGTGGTGTGTGTATTTGTGTGTGTGTGGTGTGTGTATTTGTGTGTGTGTGGTGTGTGTGTTGTGTGTATTTGTGTGTGGTGTGTGTGGGTGTGTGTGTGTTGTGTGTGGTGTGTGTATTTGTGTGCGGTGTGTGTGGTGTGTGTGTGTGTGTGTGCGGTGTGTGTGTGTGTGTGTTGTGTGTGGTGTGTGTATTTGTGTGTGGTGTGTGTATTTGTGTGTGTATTTGTGTGTGGTGTGTGTATTTGTGTGGTGTGTGTATTTGTGTGTGGTGTGTGTATTTGTGTGGTGTGTGTATTTGTGTGTGTATTTGTGTGTGTTGTGTGTGTGGTGTGTGTATTTGTGTGTGTGTTGTGTGTGGTGTGTGTGTGGTGTGTGTGTGTGTGGTGTGTGTGTGTGTGGTGTGTGTATTTGTGTGTGGTGTGTGTGTTGTGTGTGGTGTGTGTATTTGTGTGTGGTGTGTGTGTTGTGTGTGGTGTGTGTATTTGTGTGTGGTGTGTGTGGTGTGTGTGTTGTGTGTGGTGTGTGTGTGTGGTGTGTGTGGTGTGTGTGGTGTGTGTATTTGTGTGTGGTGTGTGTGGTGTGTGTATTTGTGTGTTGTGTGTGGTGTGTGTATTTGTGTGCGGTGTGTGTATTTGTGTGTGTTGTGTGTGGTGTGTGTGGTGTGTGTGTTGTGTGTGTTGTGTGTGGTGTGTGTGTGTGGTGTGTGTATTTGTGTGTGTTGTGTGTGGTGTGTGTGGTGTGTGTGGTGTGTGTGGTGTGTGTATTTGTGTGTGGTGTGTGTGTTGTGTGTATTTGTGTGTGGTGTGTGTGGTGTGTGTATTTGTGTGTGTGTGGTGTGTGTATTTGTGTGTGTGTGGTGTGTGTGTGTTGTGTGTGGTGTGTGTGTGGTGTGTGTGTTGTGTGTGTATTTGTGTGTATTTGTGTGTGTGGTGTATTTGTGTGTGTGTGGTGTGTGTGTGTTGTGTGTGGTGTGTGTGGTGTGTGTGTTGTGTGTGTGTGTGTTGTGTGTGGTGCGTGTGGTGTATTTGTGTGTGTGTGGTGTGTGTGGTGTGTGTGGTGTGTGTGTGTGTGTGTGTGTGGTGTGTGTGGTGTGTGTGGTGTGTGTGTGTGTGTGTGGTGTGTGTGTTGTGTGTGTGTGGTGTGTGTATTTGTGTGTGGTGTGTGTATTTGTGTGTGTGTGTTGTGTGTATTTGTGTGTGTGTTGTGTGTGTGTGGTGTGTGTGTGTGTTGTGTGTGTTGTGTGTGGTGTGTGTATTTGTGTGTGGTGTGTGTATTTGTGTGTGGTGTGTGTATTTGTGTGTGTGTGTGTGTGGTGTGTGTGTGTGGTGTGTGTGTGTGTGTGTATTTGTGTGTGTGTTGTGTGTGGTGTGTGTGTGGTGTGTGTGTGTGTTGTGTGTATTTGTGTGTGGGTGTGTGTGGTGTGTGTGTGTGTGGTGTGTGTATTTTGTGTGTGTGTGTGTGTGTGTGGTGTGTGTGGTGTGTGTGGTGTGTGTGGTGTGTGTGGTGTGTGTGGTGTGTGTGGTGCGTGTGGTGTGTGTGGTGTGTGTGTTGTGTGTGTGGTGTGTGTATTTGTGTGTGGTGTGTGTATTTGTGTGTGTGTTGTGTGTGGTGTGTGTATTTGTGTGTGTTGTGTGTGGTGTGTGTATTTGTGTGTGTGTGGTGTGTGTATTTGTGTGTGGTGTGTGTATTTGTGTGTGTGTTGTGTGTGGTGTGTGTGTTGTGTGTGTTGTGTGTGGTGTGTGTATTTGTGTGTGTGTGGTGTGTGTGTTGTGTGTGGTGTGTGTGCGGTGTGTGTGTGTGTGCGGTGTGTGTGTGTGTGTGTGTTGTGTGTGTTGTGTGTGTGGTGTGTGTTGTGTGTGTGTTGTGTGTTGTGTGTGTGGTGTGTGTTGTGTGTATTTGTGTGCGGTGCGTGTGGTGCGTGCAGTGCCTCCAGTGGCGACGCAGCGGCGGGGGGCCCCGCTCCATGGCCTCCCACCTCTGAGTGGGCCGTGGGGCCGGAGGCGGCGTGCCGCCACGCCCGGGCCGCCCGCCTCACCCGCGGCGTTGCCTCGCCAGCGCCGGGGCACCGCGGGGCCACGGCCCCCACCGCCTTCCCGGACGCCCACGGCCACTCGCCAGCACCGGCACCCACACGGCAGCTACCCCGGCGGGAACACGTCCAGAGGTGGTGGTGGTGGTGGTGGTGGTTCAGCCACTCACTCGCTCAGTCACTCGTTCGCTCAGTCACTCACTCGTTCAGCCACTCACTCACTCAGCCACTCACTCACTCAGTCACTCGCTCGCTCAGCCACTCACTCACTTGCTCAGCCACTCACTCACTCAGCCACTCGCTCGCTCAGCCACTCGCTCGCTCAGCCACTCGCTCGCTCAGCCACTCGCTCGCTCAGCCACTCGCTCACTCAGCCACTCACTCACTCAGTCACTCACTCACTCAGCCACTCGCTCACTCAGCCACTCACTCACTCAGCCACTCGCTCACTCAGCCACTCGCTCGCTCAGCCACTCGCTCACTCAGCCACTCGTTCGCTCGGCCACTCACTCACTCAGCCACTCGCTCGCTCAGCCACTCGCTCGCTCAGCCACTCGTTCGCTCGGCCACTCACTCACTCAGCCACTCGTTCGCTCAGTCACTCACTCGCTCAGCCACTCGCTCACTCAGCCACTCGCTCGCTCAGCCACTCGCTCGCTCAGCCACTCGCTCGCTCGGCCACTCACTCACTCAGCCACTCACTCACTCAGTCACTCACTCACTCAGTCACTCACTCACTCAGCCACTCGCTCGCTCAGCCACTCGCTCACTTGCTCAGCCACTCACTCACTTGCTCAGCCACTCACTCACTTGCTCAGCCACTCACTCACTTGCTCAGCCACTCGCTCACTGGCTCAGCCACTCACTCGCTCAGCCACTCACTCACTTGCTCAGCCACTCACTCACTTGCTCAGCCACTCACTCACTTGCTCAGCCACTCACTCACTTGCTCAGCCACTCGCTCGCTTATCCACTCGCTCGCTCAGCCACTCGCTTGCTCAGCTACTCGCTCGCTCAGCCACTCGCTCGCTCAGCCACTCGCTCGCTCAACCACTCGCTCGCTCAGCCACTCGCTCGCTCAGCCACTCGCTCGCTCAGCCACTCGCTCGCTCAGCCACTCGCTCGCTCAGCCACTCGCTCGCTCAGCCACTCGCTCGCTCAGCCACTCGCTCACCCACTCACTCACTTGCTCAGCCACTCACTCACTTGCTCAGCCACTCACTCACTTGCTCAGCCACTCGCTCGCTCAGCCACTCGCTCGCTCAGCCACTCGCTCGCTCAGGCACTCACTTGCTCAGCCACTCACTTGCTCAGCCACTCGCTCGCTCATCCACTCGCTCACCCACTCACTTAGTCACTCAGCCACTCACTCACTTGCTCAGCCACTCGCTCACTCAGTCACTCGCTCACTGGCTCAGCCACTCACTCGCTCAGCCACTCACTCATTTGCTCAGCCACTCACTCGCTCAGCCACTCACTCGCTCAGCCACTCACTCACTTGCTCAGCCACTCACTCGCTCAGCCACTCACTCACTCAGCCACTCACTCACTCATCCACTCACGTGCTCAGCCACTCACTCACTCGCTCAGCCACTCACTCGCTCAGCCACTCACTCGCTCAGCCACTCACTCGCTCAGCCACTCACTCACTCAGCCACTCACTCACTCGCTCAGCCACTCGCTCGCTCAGTCACTCGCTCGCTCAGCCACTCGCTCGCTCAGCCACTCGCTCGCTCAGCCACTCGCTCGCTCAACCACTCGCTCGCTCAGCCACTCGCTCGCTCAGCCACTCGCTCAACCACTCACTTATTTATAGATTTGAAGCTTTCGTGACTGCAAGAATTCATACTCTTTGTTTTTTTCGGTAAAGTCACGTAGGTAAAATAAAATAAATGAAAACAACTGAATTAAATTACGACGTTTTGTGATTTAATTGTTGTATCACTTGATACAGCATTTTTGCTGTGACTGTTCCACCTGAAGACGGAAGCTTGTGTTGCCTCCGAAACGTCGTGATTTAATTTAGTTGTTTTCATATATAAGTTATTTTACCTACGTCACTCACTTATTCACTGAGTGGGTGGATGAGTGGTTGAGGGGGTGAGTGGGTGGGTACGTGGATTAGTGAATGAGTATGTGGGTGAGTGACAGTGAGTGACTGGGTGAGTGAATGACAGTCAGTGACCCTGTGACCCCATATCCCCGTGTAGAGACTATGTACTTGAAGACATCGCTCGGATCGTTCATCCGGATACACTCCTCAACCGAGTGGTGTTTGACATCGAGAGTACAACGTGAGTGCAGTAAAACAGTCTACACCCCTACAACTCGCTTACTCACGCACGCACCTACTCACCCACCCACACACTCACTCACCCACACACTCGCTCACCCACGCATCCACTCACCCACCCACCCGCTCACGCACCTACCCACTCACTCACTCACTCGCTCACCCACCCACTCACTCACTCACTCGCTCACCCACCCTACCACCCACCCACTCGCCCAATGGCAGTGCTGCCTCTACCCGCCCTGCACGCGTTCCTGCTCGCTCGCTAACAGCACTTGCTCCAGCAGCCGGTGTGGGCTACACGGGGGACCTTTGCCTGCGTGTGAACCCCCTCCCCCAGCCCCCCCTCTGCGCAGGAGGCTGGGGGGACAGGGACCCCCCCCCTGACTTTCTACTCAGCCTTCGAGAGTGGGAACCTCCGTAAGGCCATTCAGGTCCGCAGGTGAGCGGGGCGGTGAGGGGGTGGGTGGCTCGGTGGGTGAGTGGGTGGGTGGGGGGATGAGTGAGTGGGTGGGTGGAATGGTGGGTGGGTGGGTGAGTGGGAGGATGGGTGGGAGGGTGAGTGCGTGGGTAAGTGGGTGGGTGGGTGGGAGGGTGAGTGCGTGGGTGGGTGGGAGGATGAGTGAGTGGGTGGAATGGTGGGTGTGTGGGTGAGTGGGAGGATGGGTGGAAGGGTGAGTGCGTGGGTGGGTGGGTGGGAGGATGAGTGAGTGAGTGGGTGGAATGGTGGGTGGGTGGGTGGGAGGATGGGTGGGAGGGTGAGTGCGTGGGTAGGTGGGTGGGTGGGAGGGTGAGTTAGTGGGTGGAATGGTGGGTGGGTGAGTGGGAGGATGGGTGGGAGGGTGAGTGCGTGGGTAGGTGGGTGGGTGGGAGGATGAGTTAGTGGGTGGAATGGTGGGTGGGTGAGTGGGAGGATGGGTGGGAGGGTGAGTGCGTGGGTAGGTGGGTGGGTGGGTGGGAGGATGAGTGAGTGAGTGGGTGGAATGGTGGGTGGGTGGGTGAGTGGGAGGATGGGTGGGAGGGTGAGTGCGTGGGTAGGTGGGTGGGTGGGTGGGTGGGAGGATGAGTGAGTGGGTGGAATGGTGGGTGGGTGGGTGGGTGAGTGGGAGGATGGGTGGGAGGGTGAGTGCGTGGGTAGGTGGGTGGGTGAGTGGGAGGATGAGTGAGTGAGTGGGTGGAATGGTGGGTGGGTGAGTGGGAGGATGGGTGGGAGGGTGAGTGGGTAGGTGGGTGGGTAGGTGGGTGGGAGGGTGGGAGGGTGAGTGCGTGGGTGGGTGGGAGGATGAGTGAGTGAGTGAGTGGATGGAATGGTGGGTGGGTGAGTGGGAGGATGGGTGGGAGGGTGAGTGCGTGGGTGGGTGGGTGGGAGGATGAGTGAGTGGGTGGAATGTTGGGTGGGTGGGAGGATGGGTGGGAGGGTGAGTGGAATAGTGGGTGAATGACGTCACTGAGGAAGTAGCTGTAGCTTTGCGGTTGTTGTTGGTGGTGGTAGCTGTGTGGTTGTTGTGGCGGTTGTTGTTGGTGGTGGTAGCTGTATGGTTGTTGTGGCGGTTGTTGTTGGTGGTGGTGGTAGCTGTATGGTTGTTGTGATCGTTTTGGTTGTGGTGGTAGCTACGAGTACGACCTGCTGCTGAACTCGGATCCCAACTCGGACCGTCACCACCAGTGGTTCTACTTCGAGGTGGGGAACGTCGAGGCTGGCACGGCCTACCGGCTAAACATCATCAACTGTGAAAAGTCTAGCAGCCAGTTCAACCACGGTGAGACTCACTCACCTAGTCACTCACCTACTCACTCACCTACTCACTCACCTACTCGCTCACCTAGTTACTCACCTACTCACTCACCTACTCACTCACCTACTCACTCACTCACCTACTCACTCAATCACCTACTCACTCACTCACCTACTCACTCACTCACCTACTCACTCACCTACTCACTCACCTAGTCACTCACCTACTCACTCACTCACCTACTCACTCACTCACCTACTCACTCACTCACCTACTCGCTCACTCACCTACTCACTCACTCACCTACTCACTCACTCACCTACTCACTCACTCACCTACTCACTCACTCACCTACTCACTCACCTACTCACTCACCTACTCACTCACTCACCTACTCACGCACTCACCTACTCGCTCACTTACAGTGAGGGAAAAAAGTATTTGATCCCCTGCTGATTATGTACGTTTGCCCACTGACAAAGAAATTATCAGTCTATAATTTTAATGGTAGGTTTATTTGAACAGTGAGAGACAGAATAACAAAAGAAAATCCAGAAAAACGCATGTCAAAAATGTTATAAATTGATTTGCATTTTAACGAGAGAAATAAGTATTTGACCCCTATGCAAAACATGACTTAGTACTTGGTGGCAAAACCCTTGTTGGCAATCACAGAGGTCAGACGTTTCTTGTAGTTGGCCACCAGGTTTGCACACATCTCAGGAGGGATTTTGTCCCACTCCTCTTTGCAGATCTTCTCCAAGTCATTAAGGTTTCGAGGCTGACGTTTGGCAACTCGAACCTTCAGCTCCCTCCACAGATTTTCTATGGGATTAAGGTCTGGAGACTGGCTAGGCCACTCCAAGACCTTAATGTGCTTCTTCTTGGGCCACTCCTTTGTTGCCTTGGCCGTGTGTTTTGGGTCATTGTCATGCTGGAATACCCATCCACGACCCATTTTCAATGCCCTGGCTGAGGGAACGAGGTTCTCACCCAAGATTTGACGGTACATGGCCCCGTCCATCGTCCCTTTGATGCGGCAAAGATGTCCTGTCCCCTTAGCAGAAAAACACCGCCAAAGCATAATGTTCCCACCTCCATGTTTGACGGTGGGGATGGTGTTCTTGGGGTTATAGGCAGCATTCATCCTCCTCCAAACACGGCGAGTTGAGTTGATGCCAAAGAGCTCCATTTTGGTCTCATCTGACCACAACACTTTCACCCAGTTGTCCTCTGAATCATTCAGATGTTCATTGGCAAACTTCAGACGGGCATGTATATGTGCTTTCTTGAGCAGGGGGACCTTGCGGGCGCAGCAGGATTTCAGTCCTTCACGGCGTGGTGTGTTACCAATTGTTTTCTTGCTGACTATGGTCCCAGCTGTCTTGAGATCATTGACAATATCCTCTCGTGTAGTTCTGGGCTGATTCCTCACCGTTCTCATGATCATTGCAACTCCACGAGGTGAGATCTTGCATGGAGCCCCAGGCTGAGGGAGATTGACAGTTCTTTTGTGTTTCTTCCATTTGCGAATAATCGCACCAACTGTTGTCACCTTCTCACCAAGCTGCTTGGCAATGGTCTTGTAGCCCATTCCAGCCTTGTGTAGGTCTACAATCTTGTCCCTGACATCCTTGGAGAGCTCTTTGGTCTTGCCAATGATGGAAAATTTTGGAATCTGATTGATTTATTGCTTCTGTGGACAGGTGTCTTTTATACAGGTAACAAGCTGAGATTAGGAGCACTCCCTTTAAGAGTGTGCTCTTAATCTCAGCTCGTTACCTGTATAAAAGACACCTGGGAGCCAGAAATCTTTATGATTGAGAGGGGGTCAAATATTTATTTCCTTCATTAAAATGCAAATCAATTTATAACATTTTTGACATGCGTTTTTCTGGATTTTGTTGTTGTTATTCTGTCTCTCACTGTTCATATAAACCTACCATTAAAATTATAGACTGATCATTTCTTTGTCAGTGGGCAAAAGTACAAAATCAGCAGGGGATCAAATACTTTCTTCCCTCACTGTACCTACTCACTCACCTACTCACTCACTCACCTACTCACTCACTCACCTACTCGCTCACTCACCTACTCACTCACCTACTCACTCACTCACTCACCTACTCACTCACCTACTCACTCACCTACTCGCTCACTCACCTATTTACTCACCTACTCACTCACTTACTCACTCACCTACTCACTCACTCACCTACTCACTCACTCACCTACTCACTCACTCACCTACTCGCTCACTCACCTACTCACTCACCTACTCACTCACTCACTCACCTACTCACTCACCTACTCACTCACCTACTCGCTCACTCACCTATTTACTCACCTACTCACTCACCTACTCACTCACTCAGATACTCACTCACTCACCTACTCGCTCACTCACCTACTCACTCACCTACTCACTCACTCACCTACTCACTCACTCACCTACTCACTCAACTACTCACTCACCTACTCGCTCACTCACCTATTCACTCACCTACTCACTCACCTACTCACTCACCTAATCACTCACTCACCTACTCACTCACCTACTCACTCACCTACTCACTCACCTACTCACTCACCTACTCACTCACCTACTCACTCACTCACCTACTCACTCACTCACCTACTCGCTCACTTACAGTGAGGGAAAAAAGTATTTGATCCCCTGCTGATTATGTACGTTTGCCCACTGACAAAGAAATTATCAGTCTATAATTTTAATGGTAGGTTTATTTGAACAGTGAGAGACAGAATAACAAAAGAAAATCCAGAAAAACGCATGTCAAAAATGTTATAAATTGATTTGCATTTTAACGAGAGAAATAAGTATTTGACCCCTATGCAAAACATGACTTAGTACTTGGTGGCAAAACCCTTGTTGGCAATCACAGAGGTCAGACGTTTCTTGTAGTTGGCCACCAGGTTTGCACACATCTCAGGAGGGATTTTGTCCCACTCCTCTTTGCAGATCTTCTCCAAGTCATTAAGGTTTCGAGGCTGACGTTTGGCAACTCGAACCTTCAGCTCCCTCCACAGATTTTCTATGGGATTAAGGTCTGGAGACTGGCTAGGCCACTCCAAGACCTTAATGTGCTTCTTCTTGGGCCACTCCTTTGTTGCCTTGGCCGTGTGTTTTGGGTCATTGTCATGCTGGAATACCCATCCGCGACCCATTTTCAATGCCCTGGCTGAGGGAACGAGGTTCTCACCCAAGATTTGACGGTACATGGCCCCGTCCATCGTCCCTTTGATGCGGCAAAGATGTCCTGTCCCCTTAGCAGAAAAACACCGCCAAAGCATAATGTTCCCACCTCCATGTTTGACGGTGGGGATGGTGTTCTTGGGGTTATAGGCAGCATTCATCCTCCTCCAAACACGGCGAGTTGAGTTGATGCCAAAGAGCTCCATTTTGGTCTCATCTGACCACAACACTTTCACCCAGTTGTCCTCTAAATCATTCAGATGTTCATTGGCAAACTTCAGACGGGCATGTATATGTGCTTTCTTGAGCAGGGGGACCTTGCGGGCGCAGCAGGATTTCAGTCCTTCACGGCGTGGTCTGTTACCAATTGTTTTCTTGCTGACTATGGTCCCAGCTGTCTTGAGATCATTGACAATATCCTCTCGTGTAGTTATGGGCTGATTCCTCACCGTTCTCATGATCATTGCAACTCCACGAGGTGAGATCTTGCATGGAGCCCCAGGCTGAGGGAGATTGACAGTTCTTTTGTGTTTCTTCCATTTGCGAATAATCGCACCAACTGTTGTCACCTTCTCACCAAGCTGCTTGGCAATGGTCTTGTAGCCCATTCCAGCCTTGTGTAGGTCTACAATCTTGTCCCTGACATCCTTGGAGAGCTCTTTGGTCTTGCCAATGATGGAAAATTTTGGAATCTGATTGATTTATTGCTTCTGTGGACAGGTGTCTTTTATACAGGTAACAAGCTGAGATTAGGAGCACTCCCTTTAAGAGTGTGCTCTTAATCTCAGCTTGTTACCTGTATAAAAGACACCTGGGAGCCAGAAATCTTTATGATTGAGAGGGGGTCAAATATTTATTTCCTTCATTAAAATGCAAATCAATTTATAACATTTTTGACATGCGTTTTTCTGGATTTTGTTGTTGTTATTCTGTCTCTCACTGTTCATATAAACCTACCATTAAAATTATAGACTGATCATTTCTTTGTCAGTGGGCAAAAGTACAAAATCAGCAGGGGATCAAATACTTTCTTCCCTCACTGTACCTACTCACTCACCTACTCACTCACTCACCTACTCACTCACTCACCTACTCGCTCACTCACCTACTCACTCACCTACTCACTCACTCACTCACCTACTCACTCACCTACTCACTCACCTACTCGCTCACTCACCTATTTACTCACCTACTCACTCACTTACTCACTCACCTACTCACTCACTCACCTACTCACTCACTCACCTACTCACTCACTCACCTACTCGCTCACTCACCTACTCACTCACCTACTCACTCACTCACTCACCTACTCAGTCACCTACTCACTCACCTACTCGCTCACTCACCTATTTACTCACCTACTCACTCACCTACTCACTCACCTACTCACTCACTCAGATACTCACTCACTCACCTACTCGCTCACTCACCTACTCACTCACCTACTCACTCACTCACCTACTCACTCAACTACTCACTCACCTACTCGCTCACTCACCTATTCACTCACCTACTCACTCACCTACTCACTCACCTACTCACTCACTCACCTACTCACTCACTCACCTAGTCACTCACTCACCTACTCACTCACCTACTCACTCACTCACTCACCTACTCACTCACTCACCTACTCACTCACTCACCTACTCACTCACCTACTCACTCACTCACCTACTCACTCACTCACCTACTCACTCACCTTCTCAACCTCATCAACTGTGTACGATAGTAAGTGCTGCATGTGTATGGTGCGGAAGTGAGCCGTGTGTGTGTACTGTGTGTACTGTGTGAGTACTGTGTGAGTACTGTGTGTGTGCTGTGTGAGTCATGTCTGTGTGGACGGTGTGTGTACTGTGTGAGTACTGTCTGTACTGTATGAGTACTGTGTGTGCTGTGTGAGTACTGTGTGTGCTGTGTGAGTGTACTGTGTGAGTACTGTGTATGTGTGCTGTGTGAGTCATGTCTGTGTAGACTGTGTGTACTGTGTGAGTACTGTGTGTGTACTGTGTGTGTGCTGTGTGAGTGTACTGTGTGTGTACTGTGTGTGTACTGTGTGTGTGAGTACTGTGTGTGTACTGTGTGAGTACTGTGTGAGTACTGTGTGTGTATTGTGTGTGTGTGCTGTGTGAGTACTGTGTGAGTGTACTGTGTGTGTACTGTGTGAGTACTGTCTGTACTGTGTGAGTACTGTGTGTGGACTGTGTGTGCTGTGTGAGTGTACTGTGTGTGTACTGTGTGTGTACTGTGTGTGTGAGTACTGTGTGTGTACTGTGTGAGTACTGTGTGAGTACTGTGTGAGTACTGTGTGTGTATTGTGTATGTGTGTGTGCTGTGTGAGTAATGTCTGTGTGAGTACTGTGTGTGTACTGTGTGTCTGTAATGTGTGTGTGTACTGTGTGTGTGTACACTGTGTGTACTGTGTGTCTGTAATGTGTGTGTGCTGTGTGTGTGTACTGTGTGTGTGTGTGCTGTGTGTGTACTATGTGTGTGTGTACTGTGTGTGTACTGTGTGTGTGTGTGTACTGTGTGTGTGTACTGTGTGTGTGTACTGTGTGTATATACTGTGTGTGTGTACTGTGTGTGTACTGTGTGTGTACTGTGCGTGTGTGCTGTGTGTGTATGCTGTGTGTGTGCTGTGTGTGTGTGCTGTGTGTGTGTGCTGTGTGTGTGTGCTGTGTGTGTGTACTGTGTGTGTGTACTGTGTGTGTACTGTGTGAGTGTACTGTGTGTGTACTGTGTGTGTACTGTGTGTGTGTACTGTGTGTGTGTACTGTGTGAGTACTGTGTGTGTGCTGTGTGTGTGTGCTGTGTGTGTGTACTGTGTGTGTGTGCTGTGTGTGTACTGTGTGTGTACTGTGTGTGTGTGTGTACTGTGTGTGTACTGTGTGTGTACTGTGTGTATATACTGTGTGTGTGTACTGTGTGTGTACTGTGTGTACATACTGTGTGTGTGTATTGTGTGTGTACGTACTGTGTGTGTGTACTGATTGTGTGTACTGTGTGTGTGTGCTGTGTGTGTGTACTGTGTGTGTACTGTGTGTGTGTACTGTGTGTGTACTGTGTGGGTGTACTGTGTGTGTGTACTGAGTGTGTGTATACTGATTGTGTGTACTGTGTGTTTGTGCTGTGTGTGTGTACTGTGTGTGTACTGTGTGTGTACTGTGTGTGTGTGTACTGATTGTGTGTACTGTGTGTGTGTGTGCTGTGTGTGTGTACTGTGTGTGTACTGTGTGTGTACTGTGTGTGTGTGTGTACTGTGTGTGTGTGCTGTGGGTGTGTACTGTGTGTGTGCTGTGTGTGTGTACTGTGTGTGTACTGTGTGTGTACTGTGTGTGTGTGTACTGTGTGTGTGTACTGTGTGTGTGCTGTGTGTGTGTACTGTGTGTGTGTACTGTGTGTATATACTGTGTGTGTACTGTGTGTGTACTGTGTGTGTGTGCTGTGTGTGTATGCTGTGTGTGTGCTGTGTGTGTGCTGTGTGTGTGTGCTGTGTGTGTGTGCTGTGTGGGTGTGCTGTGTGTGTGTGCTGTGTGTGTGCTGTGTGTGTACTGTGTGTGTACTGTGTGTGTGTACTGTGTGTGTACTGTGTGTGTGTACTGTGTGTGTATACTGTGTGTGTGTACTGTGTGTGTGTACTGTGTGTGTGTACTGTGTGTGTGTACTGTGTGTGTGTACTGTGTGAGTACTGTGTGAGTACTGTGTGTGTGTACTGTGTGTGTGCTGTGTGTGTGTGCTGTGTGTGTGTACTGTGTGTGTACTGTGTGTGTGTGTACTGTGTGTGTACTGTGTGTGTACTGTCTGTGTGTACTGTGTGTGTATACTGTGTGTGTGTAATGTGTGTGTACTGTGTGTGTGTACTGTGTGTGTGTACTGTGTGTGTGCTGTGTGTGTGTACTGTGTGTGTGTGCTGTGTGTGTGTACTTATTGTGTGTACTGTGTGTGTGTACTGTGTGTGTACTGTGTGTGTGTACTGTGTGTGTGTACTGAGTGTGTGTGTACTGATTGTGTGTACTGTGTGTGTGTGCTGTGTGTGTGTACTGTGTGTGTACTGTGTGTGTACTGTGTGTGTGTGTACTGATTGTGTGTACTGTGTGTGTCCTGTGTGTGTGTACTGTGTGTGTACTGTGTGTGTGTGTGTGTGTACTGTGTGTGTGTACTGTGTGTGTGTACTGTGTGTGTGTACTTATTGTGTGTACTGTGTGTGTGTGCTGTGTGTGTGTACTGTGTGTGTGTACTGTGTGTGTGCTGTGTGTGTGTACTGTGTGTGTGTATTGTGTGTGTGTGTACTGAGTGTGTGTACTGTGTGTGTATACTGTGTGTGTGTACTGTGTGTGTACTGTGTGTGTACTGTGTGTGTGTACTGTGTGTGTGTACTGTGTGTGTGTACTGTGTGTGTGTACTGATTGTGTGTGCTGTGTGTGTATTGTGTGTGTGTACTGTGTGTGTGTGCTGTGTGTGTGTACTGTGTGTGTGTATTGTGTGTGTGTACTGAGTGTGTGTACTGTGTGTGTATACTGTGTGTGTGTACTGTGTGTGTACTGTGTGTGTACTGTGTGTGTGTACTGTGTGTGTGTGCTGTGTGAGTACTGTGTGAGTACTGTGTGTGTGTGCTGTGTGTGTGTGCTGTGTGTGTGTACTGTGTGTGTGTGCTGTGTGTGTACTGTGTGTGTACTGTGTGTGTGTGTGTACTGTGTGTGTACTGTGTGTGTGTACTGTGTGTGTACTGTGTGGGTGTACTGTGTGTGTGTGTACTGAGTGTGTGTGTACTGATTGTGTGTACTGTGTGTTTGTGCTGTGTGTGTGTACTGTGTGTGTACTGTGTGTGTGTGTACTGATTGTGTGTACTGTGTGTGTGTGCTGTGTGTGTGTACTGTGTGTGTACTGTGTGTGTACTGTGTGTGTGTGTGTACTGTGTGTGTGTGCTGTGTGTGTGTACTGTGTGTGTGCTGTGTGTGTGTACTGTGTGTGTACTGTGTGTGTACTGTGTGTGTGTGTACTGTGTGTGTGTACTGTGTGTGTGCTGTGTGTGTGTACTGTGTGTGTGTACTGTGTGTGTACTGTGTGTATATACTGTGTGTGTACTGTGTGTGTACTGTGTGTGTACTGTGTGTGTGTGCTGTGTGTGTATGCTGTGTGTGTGCTGTGTGTGTGCTGTGTGTGTGTGCTGTGTGTGTGTGCTGTGTGTGTGTGCTGTGTGTGTGCTGTGTGTGTACTGTGTGTGTACTGTGTGTGTGTACTGTGTGTGTGTACTGTGTGTGTACTGTGTGAGTGTACTGTGTGTGTGTACTGTGTGTGTGTACTGTGTGAGTACTGTGTGAGTACTGTGTGTGTGTACTGTGTGTGCTGTGTGTGTGTGCTGTGTGTGTGTACTGTGTGTGTGCTGTGTGTGTACTGTGTGTGTACTGTGTGTGTGTGTACTGTGTGTGTACTGTGTGTGTACTGTCTGTGTGTACTGTGTGTGTATACTGTGTGTGTGTAATGTGTGTGTACTGTGTGTGTGTACTGTGTGTGTGTACTGTGTGTGTGTACTGTGTGTGTGCTGTGTGTGTGTACTGTGTGTGTGTGCTGTGTGTGTGTACTTATTGTGTGTACTGTGTGTGTGTACTGTGTGTGTACTGTGTGTGTGTACTGTGTGTGTGTACTGAGTGTGTGTGTACTGATTGTGTGTACTGTGTGTGTGTGCTGTGTGTGTGTACTGTGTGTGTACTGTGTGTGTACTGTGTGTGTGTGTACTGATTGTGTGTACTGTGTGTGTGTCCTGTGTGTGTGTACTGTGTGTGTACTGTGTGTGTACTGTGTGTGTGTGTGTACTGTGTGTGTGTACTGTGTGTGTGTACTGTGTGTGTGTACTTATTGTGTGTACTGTGTGTGTGTGCTGTGTGTGTGTACTGTGTGTGTGTACTGTGTGTGTGTGCTGTGTGTGTGTACTGTGTGTGTGTATTGTGTGTGTGTACTGAGTGTGTATACTGTGTGTGTGTACTGTGTGTGTACTGTGTGTGTACTGTGTGTGTGTACTGTGTGTGTGTACTGTGTGTGTGTACTGATTGTGTGTACTGTGTGTGTGTGCTGTGTGTGTATTGTGTGTGTGTACTGTGTGTGTGTGCTGTGTGTGTGTACTGTGTGTGTGTATTGTGTGTGTGTACTGAGTGTGTGTACTGTGTGTGTATACTGTGTGTGTGTACTGTGTGTGTACTGTGTGTGTACTGTGTGTGTGTACTGTGTGTGTACTGTGTGTGTGTACTGTGTGTGTGTGCTGTGTGTGTGTACTGTGTGTGTATACTGTGTGTGTGTACTGTGTGTGTGTACTGTGTGTGTATACTGTGTGTGTGTACTGTGTGTGTACTGTGTGTGTACTGTGTGTGTGTACTGTGTGTGTACTGTGTGTGTGTACTGTGTGTGTGTGCTGTGTGTGTGTACTGTGTGTGTGTACTACAGGCATGCAGCCTGTACTCTACTCAGTACGCGAGGCTCTGGAGGGGAGGCCGTACTGGGTCCGTGCTGGAACCGACGTTTGCTACTACAAGTACTGGCACAGTACTCACACAGTACTCACACAGTACTCACACAGTGCTAACACAGTACACAGTACTCACACAGTACTAACACAGTACTAACACAGTACTCACACAGTACTCACACAGTACTAACACAGTACACAGTACTCACACAGTACTAACACAGTACTCAGACAGTACTAACACAGTACACAGTACTCACACAGTACACAGTACTCACACAGTACTCACACAGTACTCACACACACACAGTACACACACGCAGTAATCGTGCAGTACTCACAGTACACAGTACTCACACAGTACACACACAGTACACAAAGTACTCACACAGTACTCACACACAGTACACACACAGTACTCACACAGTACTCACACACACAGTAAACACACACACAGTACACACACACAGTACTCACACACACACAATACACACACAGTACTCACACAGTACACACACAGTACACACACAGTACTCACCCAGTACACACACAGTACACAGACACACAGTACTCACAGTACTCACACAGTACACACACAGTACACACAGTACTCACACAGGGCTCACAGTACACACATTACACACAGTACACTCACAGTATTCACACAAGCACAGTACTCACAGTACACACACAGTACTCACAGTACACACACAGTACACACACAGTACTCACACAGTACACACACACAGTACACACACAGACACTCACAGTACTCACAGTACACACACAGTACACACACAGTACTCACAGTACACACACACAGTACACACACAGTACACTCACAGTACTCACAGTACACACACAGTACACACACAGTACTCACACAGTACACACACACAGTACACTTACAGTACTCACAGTACACTCACAGTACACACACAGTACTCACACAGTACTCATACAGTACTCACACACACAGTACACACACACAGTACTCACGCACACAATACACACACAGTACTCACACAGTACACACACAGTACACACACAGTACTCACCCAGTACACACACAGTACACAGACACACAGTACTCACAGTACTCACACAGTACACACAGTACACACAGTACTCACACAGGGCTCACAGTACACACATTACACACAGTACACTCACAGTACTCACACAAGCACAGTACTCACAGCACACACACAGTGGTCACAGTACACACACAATGCACACACAGTACTCACACAGTACACACACAGTACTCACACAGTACACACACAGTACTCACACAGTACACACACACAGTACACACACAGTACACTCACAGTACTCACACACACACAGTACACACACGCAGTACTCGTACAGTACTCACAGTACACAGTACTCACACAGTACACACACAGTACACAAAGTACTCACACAGTACTCACACACAGTACACAGTACACACACAGTACTCACACAGTACTCACACAGTACTCACACACACAGTAAACACACACACACAGTACACACACACAGTACTCACACACACACAATACACACACAGTACACACACAGTACACACACAGTACTCACCCAGTACACACACAGTACACAGACACACAGTACTCACAGTACTCACACAGTACACACACAGTACAAACAGTACTCACACAGGGCTCACAGTGCACACATTACACACAGTACACTCACAGTATTCACACAAGCACAGTACTCACAGTACACACACAGTACTCACAGTACACACACAGTACACTCACAGTACACACACAGTACACACACAGTACTGACACAGTACACACACACAGTACACACACAGTACACTCACAGTACTCACAGTACACACACAGTACACACACAGTACTCACAGTACACACACACAGTACACACACAGTACACTCACAGTACTCACAGTACACACACAGTACACACACAGTACTCACACAGTACACACACTCAGTACACACACAGTACTCACAGTACACACACAGTACACACACAGTACTCACACAGTACACACACACAGTACACACACAGTACACTCACAGTACTCACAGTACACACACAGTACACACACAGTACTCACACACACAATACACACACAGTACTCACACAGTACACACACAGTACACACACAGTACTCACCCAGTACACACACAGTACACAGACACACAGTACTCACAGTACTCACACAGTACACACACAGTACTCACACAGGACTCACAGTACACACATTACACACAGTACACTCACAGTACTCACACAAGCACAGTACTCACAGCACACACACAGTACTCACAGTACACACACAATACACACACAGTACTCACACAGTACACACACAGTACTCACACAGTACACACACAGTACTCACACAGTACACACACACAGTACACACACAGTACACTCACAGTACTCACAGTACACACACAGTACAAGTCCGATTCCCACTGATGGTCGACATCACCGAGACTGATTAGTCTCTGAACCGGTCCTGGGCCTCCCCTATGTCGACTCGGACTCAATTGAGTAGCTGGTTTAGCGGTGTAGTGAACATCGCCATCACTGGGGAGACAAAGGCGGCCGGGCGTGGTGTCGGCCTTCATAGGTGCTGCTGTGTCCACTCACGAACAGCACTTGAGGCTACACGGGGGACCTTTGTCTGTGCGTGTGTGGGATGCAGGAACAGTGTGGAGCGGTAGTGTAGCGGTTCCACACTGCACTACGAACCCGGCGACCCGAGTTCGATTCCCGCTCATGGCCAACACCGGTGAAGATGATCTAAACCGGGTCCTGGGCCTCCCCTAGGTCGACTCAGCCTAAATTGACTACCCCAGTGCGGTGTGTAGTGAACATCGCCAGCACTGGGGAGACAAAGGCGGCCGGGCGTGGTGCTGGCCACCCACCCCCTCCTCCTGTGCCCTTCCAGCCTCCATAGGCACCCGCTAACAGCACTTGCCCCGACAGTCTTGCTGAGGCTACATGGGGGACCTTTGTCTGTGTGCGTGTGGGATGCAGGAACAGCTACAGGCGACCCAGTCGAGTGACGGGAGGGGTGAGGGGTAAATCCTACTACTCACTCGTGCTCACCCTCACCTTCCCACACAGTGGGGACGTCTGCTACCTCGCTCACCACTACCCCTACACCTACACCTCACTCATGGTGAGTGTACACCCACTCGCTCACCACTCACTCACCACTTACCACTACACCTACACCTCACTCATGGTGAGTGTACACCCACTCGCTCACCACTCACTCACCACTTACCACTACACCTACACCTCACTCATGGTGAGTGTACACCCACTCGCTCACCACTCACTCACCACTACACCTACACCTCACTCATGGTGAGTGTACACCCACTCGCTCACCACTCACTCACCACTACACCTACACCTCACTCATGGTGAGTGTACACCCACTCGCTCACCACTCACTCACCACTACACCTACACCTCACTCATGGTGAGTGTACACCCACTCGCTCACCACTCGCTCACCACTCACTCACCACTTACTCACCACTTAGCACTACACCTCACTCATGGTGAGTGTACACCCACTCGCTCACCACTCACTCACCACTTACCACTACACCTACACCTCACTCATGGTGAGTGTACACCAACTCGCTCACCACTCACTCATCACTTACCACTACACCTACACCTCACTCATGGTGAGTGTACACCCACTCGCTCACCACTCACTCACCACTACACCTACACCTCACTCATGGTGAGTGTACACCCACTCGCTCACCACTCACTCACCACTACACCTACACCTCACTCATGGTGAGTGTACACCCACTCGCTCACCACTCACTCACCACTACACCTACACCTCACTCATGGTGAGTGTACACCCACTCGCTCACCACTCGCTCACCACTCACTCACCACTTACTCACCACTTAGCACTACACCTCACTCATGGTGAGTGTACACCCACTCGCTCACCACTCACTCACCACTTACCACTACACCTACACCTCACTCATGGTGAGTGTACACCCACTCGCTCACCACTCACTCACCACTCACTCACCACTTACTCACCACTACACACCTACACCTCACTCATGGTGAGTGTACACCCACTCGCTCACCACTCACTCACCACTCACTCACCACTTACTCACCACTACACCTACACCTCACTCATGGTGAGTGTACACCCACTCGCTCACCACTCACTCACCATTCACTCACCACTTACTCACCACTTACTCACCACTACACACCTACACCTCACTCATGGTGAGTGTACACCCACTCGCTCACCACTCACTCACCACTTACTCACCACTACACACCTACACCTCACTCATGGTGAGTGTACACCCACTCACTCACCACCCACTCACCACTTACTCACCACTACACACCTACACCTCACTCATGGTGAGTGTACACCCACTCGCTCACCACTCACTCACCACTCACTCACCACTTACTCACCGCTACACCTACACCTCACTCATGGTGAGTGTACACCCACTCGCTCACCACTCACTCACCACTTACTCACCCCTCACTCACCACTACCCCTACACCTCACTCATAGTGAGTGTACACCCACTCACTCACCACTCACTCACCACTTACCACGACACCTACACCTCACTCATGGTGAGTGTACACCCACTCGCTCACCACTCACTCACCACTCACTCACCACTTACTCACCACTACACCTACACCTCACTCATGGTGAATGTACACCCACCCACTCACTCACCACTCACTCACCACTTACTCACCACTCACTCACCACTACCCCTACACCTCACTCATGGTGAGTGTATACCCACTCACCATGTGATTGTGGTGAGTGTGGTTCATGCGGTGGTTGTGGTCGGTGTGGTGAGTGTGGTGAATGTGGTCGGTGTGGTGAGTGTGGTCGGTGTGGTGAGTGTGGTGAATGTGGCGAGTGTGGTCGGTGTGGTGAGTGTGGTGAGTGTGGTGAGTGTGGTGAATGTGGTGAGTGTGGTCGGTGTGGTGAGTGTGGTGAGTGTGGTGAGTGTGGTGAGTGTGGTGAGTGTGGTTGATGTGGTGAGTGTGGTGAGTGTGGTGAGTGTGGTGAGTGTGGCTGGTGTGGTTGATGTGGTGAGTGTGGTGAGTGTGGTGAGTGTGGTTGATGTGGTGAGTGTGGCTGGTGTGGTGAGTGTGGCTGGTGTGGTGAGTGTGGTTGATGTGGTGAGTGTGGTGAGTGTGGCTGGTGTGGCGAGTGTGGTTGATGTGGTGAGTGTGGCTGGTGTGGTGAGTGTGGTGAGTGTGGCTGGTGTGGTGAGTGTGGTGAGTGTGGTGAGTGTGGCTGGTGTGGTTGATGTGGTGAGTGTGGTGAGTGTGGTGAGTGTGGCTGGTGTGGTGAGTGTGGTTGGTGTGGTGAGTGTGGTTGATGTGGTGAGTGTGGCTGGTGTGGTGAGTGTGGTGAGTGTAGTGAGTGTGGTTGGTGTGGTGAGTGTGGTGAGTGTGGTGAGTGTGGCTGGTGTGGTGAGTGTGGCTGGTGTGGTGAGTGTGGCTGGTGTGGTGAGTGTGGTGAGTGTGGTGAGTGTGGCTGGTGTGGTGAGTGTGGTGAGTGGTGAGTGTGGCTGGTGTGGTGAGTGTGGTGAGTGTGGTGAGTGTGGTGAGTGTGGTGAGTGTGGCTGGTGTGGTGAGTGTGGCTGGTGTGGTGAGTGTGGATGGTGTGGTGAGTGTGGTGAGTGTGGTGAGTGTGGCTGGTGTGGTGAGTGTGGTGAGTGTGGTGAGTGTGGCTGGTGTGGTGAGTGTGGTGAGTGTGGTGAGTGTGGCTGGTGTGGTGAGTGTGGCTGGTGTGGTGAGTGTGGTGAGTGTGGTGAGTGTGGTGAGTGTGGTGAGTGTGGCTGGTGTGGTGAGTGTGGTGAGTGTGGTGAGTGTGGCTGGTGTGGTGAGTGTGGATGGTGTGGTGAGTGTGGCTGGTGTGGTGAGTGTGGTGAGTGTGGTGAGTGTGGCTGGTGTGGTGAGTGTGGATGGTGTGGTGAGTGTGGTGAGTGTGGTGAGTGTGGATGGTGTGGTGAGTGTGGTGAGTGTGGTGAGTGTGGCTGGTGTGGTGAGTGTGGTTTTGTCTTTGCAGGTGGACCTGGAGTCCATGCTGTCTGCGTGCGACCGAAGCTCGGTGTTCGTGCAGAGAGACATGCTGTGTCTAACCGCAGGGGGCAACAGCTGTCCCATCCTCACCATCACCGCAGCGCCAACCTCACAGAGAGACCTCCAGTCTCTGAGTGAGACACGCGGGGACACACGGGGACACACGGGGACACACGGGGACACACGGGGACACACGGGGACACACGGGGACACACTCCATCTGTGTCAATCTGTGTGAGTCTGTGTGTTTATGCGTCTGTGTGAGTCTGTGTGTTTGTGTGTCTGTGTGAGTTTGTGTGTTTATCTCACTCCACACGTACCCACTGTGTGTGTATCTCACTCCACACGTACCCACTGTGTATCTCACTCCACACGTACTCACTGTGTGTGTATCTCACTCCACACGTACCCACTGTGTATCTCACTCCACACGTACCCACTGTGTATCTCACTCCACACGTACCCACTGTGTATCTCACTCCACACGTACTCACTGTGTGTGTATCTCACTCCACACGTACCCACTGTGTGTCTCACTCCACACGTACCCACTGTGTATCTCACTCCACACGTACCCACTGTGTATCTCACTCCACACGTACCCACTGTGTATCTCACTCGACACGTACCCACTGTGTATCTCACTCCACACGTACCCACTGTGTATCTCACTCCACACGTACCCACTGTGTATCTCACTCCACACGTACCCACTGTGTATCTCACTCCACACGTACCCACTGTGTATCTCACTCCACACGTACCCACTGTGTATCTCACTCCACACGTACCCACTGTGTGTGTATCTCACTCCACACGTACCCACTGTGTATCTCACTCCACACGTACCCACTGTGTGTGTATCTCACTCCACACGTACCCACTGTGTATCTCACTCCACACGTACCCACTGTGTGTCTCACTCCACACGTACCCACTGTGTGTGTATCTCACTCCACACGTACCCACTGTGTATCTCACTCCACACGTACCCACTGTGTATCTCACTCCACACGTACCCACTGTGTATCTCACTCCACACGTACCCACTGTGTATCTCACTCCACACGTACCCACTGTGTATCTCACTCCACACGTACCCACTGTGTGTCTCACTCCACACGTACCCACTGTGTATCTCACTCCACACGTACCCACTGTGTATCTCACTCGACACGTACCCACTGTGTATCTCACTCCACACGTACCCACTGTGTATCTCACTCCACACGTACTCACTGTGTGTGTATCTCACTCCACACGTACCCACTGTGTGTCTCACTCCACACGTACCCACTGTGTATCTCACTCCACACGTACCCACTGTGTATCTCACTCCACACGTACCCACTGTGTATCTCACTCCACACGTACCCACTGTGTATCTCACTCCACACGTACCCACTGTGTATCTCACTCCACACGTACCCACTGTGTATCTCACTCCACACGTACCCACTGTGTATCTCACTCCACACGTACCCACTGTGTATCTCACTCCACACGTACCCACTGTGTGTGTATCTCACTCCACACGTACCCACTGTGTATCTCACTCCACACGTACCCACTGTGTGTGTATCTCACTCCATACGTACCCACTGTGTATCTCACTCCACACGTACCCACTGTGTGTGTATCTCACTCCACACGTACCCACTGTGTGTGTATCTCACTCCACACGTACCCACTGTGTATCTCACTCCACACGTACCCACTGTGTATCTCACTCCACACGTACCCACTGTGTATCTCACTCCACACGTACCCACTGAGTATCTCACTCCACATGTACCCACTGTGTATCTCACTCCACACGTACCCACTGTGTATCTCACTCCACACGTACCCACTGTGTATCTCACTCCACACGTACCCACTGTGTATCTCACTCCACACGTACCCACTGTGTATCTCACTCCACACGTACCCACTGTGTGTGTATCTCACTCCACACGTACCCACTGTGTATCTCACTCCACACGTACCCACTGTGTATCTCACTCCACACGTACCCACTGTGTATCTCACTCCACACGTACCCACTGTGTGTCTCACTCCACACGTACCCACTGTGTATCTCACTCCACACGTACCCACTGTGTGTGTATCTCACTCCACACGTACCCACTGTGTGTCTCACTCCACACGTACCCACTGTGTATCTCACTCCACACGTACCCACTGTGTATCTCACTCCACACGTACCCACTGTGTATCTCACTCCACACGTACCCACTGTGTATCTCACTCCACACGTACCCACTGTGTGTGTATCTCACTCCACACGTACCCACTGTGTATCTCACTCCACACGTACCCACTGTGTATCTCACTCCACACGTACCCACTGTGTATCTCACTCCACATGTACCCACTGTGTGTCTCACTCCACACGTACCCACTGTGTATCTCACTCCACACGTACCCACTGTGTGTGTATCTCACTCCACACGTACCCACTGTGTGTCTCACTCCACACGTACCCACTGTGTATCTCACTCCACACGTACCCACTGTGTATCTCACTCCACACGTACCCACTGTGTGAGTATCTCACTCCACACGTACCCACTGTGTATCTCACTCCACACGTACCCACTGTGTGTCTCACTCCACACGTACCCACTGTGTATCTCACTCCACACGTACCCACTGTGTATCTCACTCCACACGTACCCACTGTGTATCTCACTCCACACGTACCCACTGTGTATCTCACTCCACACGTACCCACTGTGTATCTCACTCCACACGTACCCACTGTGTATCTCACTCCACACGTACCCACTGTGTATCTCACTCCACACGTACCCACTGTGTATCTCACTCCACACGTACCCACTGTGTATCTCACTCCACACGTACCCACTGTGTGTCTCACTCCACACGTACCCACTGTGTATCTCACTCCACACGTACCCACTGTGTGTCTCACTCCACACGTACCCACTGTGTGTGTATCTCACTCCACACGTACCCACTGTGTATCTCACTCCACACGTACCCACTGTGTATCTCACTCCACACGTACCCACTGTGTATCTCACTCCACACGTACCCACTGTGTATCTCACTCCACACGTACCCACTGTGTATCTCACTCCACACGTACCCACTGTGTGTCTCACTCCACACGTACCCACTGTGTATCTCACTCCACACGTACCCACTGTGTGTCTCACTCCACACGTACCCACTGTGTATCTCACTCCACACGTACCCACTGTGTGTCTCACTCCACACGTACCCACTGTGTGTGTATCTCACTCCACACGTACCCACTGTGTATCTCACTCCACACGTACCCACTGTGTATCTCACTCCACACGTACCCACTGTGTATCTCACTCCACACGTACCCACTGTGTATCTCACTCCACACGTACCCACTGTGTATCTCACTCCACACGTACCCACTGTGTGTCTCACTCCACACGTACCCACTGTGTATCTCACTCCACACGTACCCACTGTGTGTCTCACTCCACACGTACCCACTGTGTGTGTATCTCACTCCACACGTACCCACTGTGTATCTCACTCCACACGTACCCACTGTGTGTGTATCTCACTCCACACGTACCCACTGTGTATCTCACTCCACACGTACCCACTGTGTATCTCACTCCACACGTACCCACTGTGTATCTCACTCCACACGTACCCACTGTGTGTCTCACTCCACACGTACCCACTGTGTATCTCACTCCACACGTACCCACTGTGTGTCTCACTCCACACGTACCCACTGTGTATCTCACTCCACACGTACCCACTGTGTCTCACTCCACACGTACCCACTGTGTATCTCACTCCACACGTACCCACTGTGTGTCTCACTCCACACGTACCCACTGTGTGTCTCACTCCACACGTACCCACTGTGTGTCTCACTCCACACGTACCCACTGTGTGTCTCACTCCACACGTACCCACTGTGTGTGTATCTCACTCCACACGTACCCACTGTGTATCTCACTCCACACGTACCCACTGTGTATCTCACTCCACACGTACTCACTGTGTATCTCACTCCACACGTACTCACTGTGTATCTCACTCCACACGTACTCACTGTGTATCTCACTCCACACGTACCCACTGTGTATCTCACTCCACACGTACCCACTGTGTATCTCACTCCACACGTACCCACTGTGTATCTCACTCCACACGTACCCACTGTGTATCTCACTCCACACGTACCCACTGTGTATCTCACTCCACACGTACTCACTGTGTATCTCACTCCACACGTACCCACTGTGTGTCTCACTCCACACGTACCCACTGTGTATCTCACTCCACACGTACCCACTGTGTATCTCACTCCACACGTACCCACTGTGTATCTCACTCCACACGTACCCACTGTGTATCTCACTCCACACGTACCCACTGTGTATCTCACTCCACACGTACCCACTGTGTATCTCACTCCACACGTACCCACTGTGTATCTCACTCCACACGTACCCACTGTGTGTGTATCTCACACCACACGTACCCACTGTGTATCTCACTCCACACGTACCCACTGTGTGTCTCACTCCACACGTACCCACTGAGTATCTCACTCCACACGTACCCACTGTGTATCTCACTCCACACGTACCCACTGAGTATCTCACTCCACACGTACCCACTGTGTGTCTCACTCCACACGTACCCACTGTGTATCTCACTCCACACGTACCCACTGTGTATCTCACTCCACACGTACCCACTGTGTATCTCACTCCACACGTACCCACTGTGTATCTCACTCCACACGTACCCACTGTGTATCTCACTCCACACGTACCCACTGTGTGTCTCACTCCACACGTACCCACTGTGTATCTCACTCCACACGTACCCACTGTGTATCTCACTCCACACGTACCCACTGTGTATCTCACTCCACACGTACCCACTGTGTATCTCACTCCACACGTACCCAGTGTGTATCTCACTCCACACGTACCCACTGTGTATCTCACTCCACACGTACCCACTGTGTATCTCACTCCACACGTACCCACTGTGTATCTCACTCCACACGTACCCACTGTGTATCTCACTCCACACGTACCCACTGTGTATCTCACTCCACACGTACCCACTGTGTATCTCACTCCACACGTACCCACTGTGTATCTCACTCCACACGTACCCACTGTGTATCTCACTCCACACGTACCCACTGTGTGTCTCACTCCACACGTACCCACTGTGTATCTCACTCCACACGTACCCACTGTGTATCTCACTCCACACGTACCCACTGTGTATCTCACTCCACACGTACCCACTGTGTATCTCACTCCACACGTACCCAGTGTGTATCTCACTCCACACGTACCCACTGTGTATCTCACTCCACACGTACCCACTGTGTATCTCACTCCACACGTACCCACTGTGTATCTCACTCCACACGTACCCACTGTGTATCTCACTCCACACGTACCCACTGTGTATCTCACTCCACACGTACCCACTGTGTATCTCACTCCACACGTACCCACTGTGTATCTCACTCCACACGTACCCACTGTGTATCTCACTCCACACGTACCCACTGTGTGTCTCACTCCACACGTACCCACTGTGTATCTCACTCCACACGTACCCACTGTGTATCTCACTCCACACGTACCCACTGTGTATCTCACTCCACACGTACCCACTGTGTGTCTCACTCCACACGTACCCACTGTGTATCTCCCCGCATGGTGCGCAGGGCGCCGCCCGTGCGTGCTGCTCTCTGCCCGTGTCCACCCCGGGGAGTCCAACAGCAGCTGGGTGATGCGCGGCTCTCTGGGCTTCCTGCTGGGCCCCAGCGTGGAGGCCCGGGCCCTGCGCCTCGCCTACGTCTTCCGCGTGCTGCCCATGCTCAACCCGGACGGCGTGGCCAGCGGAGCGTGAGGACCCTGGCACGCTCACCACGCTCACCACGCTCACCACACTCACACCACGCTCACCACGCTCACCACACTCACACCACGCTCTCACCACGCTCTCACCACGCGCTCACACCACGCTCACCACACTCACACCACGCTCACCACTCTCTCACCACGCTCACCACGCTCACCACACTCACACCACGCTCACACCACGCGCTCACCACGCTCACCACGCTCACCACGCTCACCACACTCACACCACTCTCTCACCACGCTCACCACGCTCACCACACGCTCACCACGCTCACCACGCTCTCACCACGCTCACCACGCTCTCACCACGCTCACCACGCTCACCACGCTCACACCACGCTCACACCACGCTCACACCACGCTCACCACGCTCACCACGCTCTCACCACGCACTCACCACACTCACACCACGCTCACCACGCTCACCACGCTCACCACGCTCACCACGCTCACACCACGCTCACCACGCTCTCACCACGCTCACACCACGCTCTCACCACGCTCACCACGCTCTCACCACGCTCTCACCACGCTCACCACGCTCACCACGCGCTCACCACGCTCACCACGCTCACCACACTCACACCACGCTCACCACGCTCTCACCACGCGCTCACCACGCTCACCACGCTCTCACCACGCTCACACCACGCTCACCACGCTCACCATGCTCACACCACGCTCACACCACGCTCACCACTCTCTCACCACGCTCTCACCACGCTCACCACTCTCTCACCACGCTCTCACCACGCTCACCACGCTCACACCACGCTTACCACGCTCTCACCACGCGCTCACCACGCTCACCACGCTCACACCACGCTCACACCACGCTCACCACGCTCTCACCACGCTCACCACGCTCACACCACGCTCTCACCACGCTCTCACCACACTCACCACGCTCACACCACGCTCTCACCACGCTCTCACCACGCTCACCACGCTCACACCACGCTCTCACCACGCTCACCACGCTCACCACGCTCACCACGCTCTCACCACGCTCACCACGCTCACACCACGCTCTCACCACGCTCTCACCACGCTCACCACGCTCACCACGCTCACCACGCGCTCACCACGCTCACCACGCTCACCACGCTCTCACCACGCCCACCACGCTCACCACGCTCACACCACGCTCACACCACGCTCACCACGCTCTCACCACGCGCTCACCACGCTCACCACGCTCTCACCACGCTCACCACGCTCACCACGCTCTCACCACGTGCTCACCACGCTCACCACGCTCTCACCACGCTCTCACCATGCTCACCACGCTCTCACCATGCTGACCACGCTCTCACCACGCGCTCACCACGCTCACCACGCTCACACCACGCGCTCACCACGCTCTCACCACGCTCACCACGCTCTCACCACGCTCACCACGCTCTCACCACGCGCTCACCACGCTCACCACGCTTTCACCACGCTCACCACGCTCTCACCACGCTCACCACGCTCACCACGCTCACCACGCTCTCACCACGCTCTCACCACGCTCACCACGTTCACCACGCTCTCACCACGCGCTCACCACGCGCTCACCACGCTCTCACCACGCGCTCACCACGCTCACCACGCTCTCACCACGCTCACCACGCTCTCACCATGCTCTCACCATGCTCTCACCACGCTCTCACCACGCTCACCACGCTCTCACCACGCTCACCACGCTCTCACCACGCTCACCACGCTCACCACGCTCTCACCACGCGCTCACCACGCTCACCACGCTCTCACCATGCTCACCACGCTCTCACCACGCTCACCACGCTCACCACGCTCCCACCATGCTCACCACGCTTTCACCACGCTCACCACGCTCTCACCACGCTCACCACGCTCTCACCACGCTTTCACCACGCTCACCACGCTCTCACCATGCTCACCACGCTCTCACCACGCGCTCACCACGCTCCCACCATGCTCACCACGCTCTCACCACGCTCACCACGCTCTCACCACGCTCACCACGCTCTCACCACGCTCACCACGCTCTCACCACGCTCTCACCACGCTCACCACGCTCTCACCACGCTCTCACCACGCTCACCACGCTCACCACGCTCTCACCACGCGCTCACCACGCTCACCACGCTCACCACGCTCTCACCATGCTCACCACGCTCTCACCACGCTCACCACGCTCCCACCATGCTCACCACGCTTTCACCACGCTCACCACGCTCTCACCACGCTCACCACGCTCTCACCACGCTCACCATGCTCTCACCACGCTCTCACCACGCTCACCACGCTCTCACCACGCTCTCACCACGCTCACCACGCTCTCACCATGCTCTCGCCGTGCGCTCACCGCACGCTCACCACGCTCTCGCCGCCGCATGGAGACCCACAGACTCACCACACGCTCACCACACAGAGAGACCCACACACTCACCACACACTCACCACACGCTCACCTCACAGAGAGACACACACTCACCACACACTCACCACACACTCACCTCACAGAGAGACACACACACTCACCACACACTCACCACACAGAGAGACCCACACACTCACCACACACTCACCACACGCTCACCTCACAGAGAGACCCACACACTCACCACACGCTCACCACACGCTCTGTGCGGATGTCTGTGTGAGTCTGCGTGTGTGCGAGTACCCGGTGTGAACATCGCCACTGGGGAGACAAAGGCGGCCGGGTGCGGTGCCGGCCTTCGTAGGCACCGCCGTCACCGCCGCCGCACCTACGCGGGGGCGAGGCCTTTGCCTCGCGTCCGTCTGCCACGGTGCACTTGCCCTGGCGCCGTGTTGGAGGCCGCCCGGGGCCCTTGCGCCTGTGCCCCCCTGCCCCCACTTAGGCACCGCTGCGCTCTGAGCGGCGAGGATCTGAACCGCCAGTGGAGGTCTCCCTGCCCAGAGCGGGCGCCCACCGTGTACCACAGCAAGGGCCTGCTGCTCTACCTCGCCAGCGTGGGACACACACCCGCGGTGGGTGGGGTGGGGGGGGTGGGTGGGGTGGGTGGGGGGGGTGGGTGGGGTGGGGTGGGTGGGTGGGTGGGGTGGGGTGGGTGGGGTGGGTGGGGTGGGTGGGGTGGTGGGTGGGTGGGGTGGGTGGGGTGGGTGGGTGGGGTGGGTGGGGTGGTGGGTGGGTGGGTGGGGTGGGTGGGGTGGGTGGGTGGGGTGGGTGGGGTGGTGGGTGGGTGGGTGGGGTGGGTGGGGGGGGTGGGTGGGGTGGGTGGGTGGGTGGGTGGGGTCGGGTGGGTGGGTGGGTGGGGTCGGGTGGGTGAGCGACTTGATGGACTGATTGTCTCCGTGTCCCCGTGTGTCCCCGTGTCCCCGTGTGTCTCTCCGTGTCCCCGTGTGTCTCTCCGTGTTCCCGTGTCTCCGTGTGTCTCTCCGTGTCCCCGTGTGTCTCTCCGTGTCCCCGTGTGTGTCCGTGTCCCCGTGTGTGTCCGTGTCTCCGTGTCCCCGTGTGTGTCCGTGTCTCCGTGTCCCCGTGTGTCTCTCCGTGTCCCCGTGTGTCTCCGTGTCTCCGTGTCCCCGTGTGTCTCTCCGTGTCCCCGTGTGTGTCCGTGTCTCCGTGTCCCCGTGTGTGTCCGCGTCTCCGGTGCCGCAGGTGTTCTGCGACTACCACGGCCACTCGAGCAAGAAGAACGTCTTCCTGTACGGCTGCAGCCTGCGGGAGACGTTGTGGTACTCGGAGCTGGGCGCCAACTGTGTCAGCGAGGACTCGAGCTACAGGGTGAGCCGCTCGCTTACCCACCTGGCTACCCACTCGGCTACCCACCCACTCAGCTACCCACTCGGCTACTCGGACACCAAGCTACTCACACACTCAGCTACTCACCCACCCAGCTACCCACCCAGCTACCAGGTCAGCTACCCACCCACTCAGAGGCTCACACACCCAGCTACCCACCCACCCAACTACCCACCCACCCAACTACCCACCCACCCAACTACCCACCCACTCACCTACCCACCCAGCTAACCCCCCACCCCCCCCCCCCCCACTCGGGTACCCACCCACTCAGCTGCCCACCCACTCAGCTGCCCACTCGGCTACTCGGACACCAAGCTACTCACACACTCAGCTACCCACCCACCCAGCTACCCACCCAGCTACCCACCCAGCTACCCACCCAGCTACCCACCCAGCTACCCCCCCCCACTCGTCTACCCCGCTCCCTGCTAGACGCTGGCGCGCCTGCTGGCGACGAGCGCTCCGATGTTCTCGGAGCGCTCGTCGCGTTTCCTGGTGGAGCGGTCGCGCGACGCCACAGCCCGCGTGGTGGCCTGGAGGGAGCTGGGAGTGCGGCGCTCCTACACCATGGAGACCACCTACTGTGGGTGTGACCACGGTCCCTACAAGGTGAGTGGACCTCCTACACCATGGAGACCACCTACTGTGGGTGTGACCACGGTCCCTACAAGGTGAGTGGACCTCCTACACCATGGAGACCACCTACTGTGGGTGTGACCACGGTCCCTACAAGGTGAGTGGACCTCCTACACCATGGAGACCACCTACTGTGGGTGTGACCACGGTCCCTACAAGGTGAGTGGACCTCCTACACCATGGAGACCACCTACTGTGGGTGTGACCACGGTCCCTACAAGGTGAGTGGACCTCCTACACCATGGAGACCACCTACTGTGGGTGTGACCACGGTCCCTACAAGGTGAGTGGACCTCCTACACCATGGAGACCACCTACTGTGGGTGTGACCACGGTCCCTACAAGGTGAGTGGACCTCCTACACCATGGAGACCACCTACTGTGGGTGTGACCACGGTCCCTACAAGGTGAGTGGACCTCCTACACCATGGAGACCACCTACTGTGGGTGTGACCACGGTCCCTACAAGGTGAGTGGACCTCCTACACCATGGAGACCACCTACTGTGGGTGTGACCACGGTCCCTACAAGGTGAGTGAAGCTCCTACACCATGGAGACCACCTACTGTGGGTGTGACCACGGTCCCTACAAGGTGAGTGGACCTCCTACACCATGGAGACCACCTACTGTGGGTGTGACCACGGTCCCTACAAGGTGAGTGGACCTCCTACACCATGGAGACCACCTACTGTGGGTGTGACCACGGTCCCTACAAGGTGAGTGGACCTCCTACACCATGGAGACCACCTACTGTGGGTGTGACCACGGTCCCTACAGGGTGAGTGGACCTCCTACACCATGGAGACCACCTACTGTGGGTGTGACCACGGTCCCTACAAGGTGAGTGGACCTCCTACACCATGGAGACCACCCACTGTGGGTGTGACCACGGTCCCTACAAGGTGAGCGGTGATGCTGGTGGTGGTGAGAATGAGTTGGTGAGTTATCCAGGGACACATTTACAGGTGGACGGATGAGTGAGTGAGTGAGAGGATGGGTCGGTGGGTGAGTGAGTGAGTGAGAGAGTGAGTGAGTGAGTGGGAGGACGGGTCGGTGGGTGAGTGAGCATGTTTCTATCACGCTCCCAGGGTCTCCAGCTGGGTCTGCGTGAGCTGCAGGAGATGGGGGAGTGTTTCTGCATTGCTCTCCTCCGCCTTCGTCCGCGCCTGGGACACGGCGGGGACAACGCGTGGACACCGGGAGACAGCGCCCTCCGGTACGCGGGGAGACACGGGGGAGACACGGGGGGGAGACACTGGAGGAGGCACGGATGGAGATACGGGTGGAGACACGGGGGGGAGACACTGGAGGAGGCACGGATGGAGACACGGGTGGAGATACGTGGGGCACATACGGAGGAGACATGGGGAAGTCACGGGGGCAGACACAATTCACGAATCATTCACTCACTCACTCGTTCAGCGAGTGAGTGACTGCATGAGCGGTTGAGTGAGTGGCCGAGCGTCTCCCCCCCCCGTGTGTCCCCCAGCGCTGTGGTGGGGGTGGACGAGGAGGTGGAGGAGGAAGAGGAAGAGGCGCCGTGCGACGAGGAGCCGGACTACAGCGCCTGCAGCGACTCCTCCGGGCCCGACGACTTCCTGGACGACCTCCTGCTGAGCGACCCCGAGCCCGACTTTGACCCCGCCACGACCCCGCACCACGACCCCTCGGAGGTCGCGGCGCTGGCCATACGGCCGGGGGTCGTGACCTACGACTCCGGTGACCTCTGAGCCGTGGCGGGGGGAGGTCGTGACGTTCGAGGTCTCCAGCGCTTCGCTCGTTCCGCACCCTGTGACGTCGCTCTCACGAGGGGCGGGCGGGCGGCTGAGCGAGTGGGTGGGTGGGTTGGTGGGTTTAGGTGGGTGGGTGGGTGGGTTTGTGGGTTTAGGTGGGTGGGTGGGTTGGGGTGAGTGGGTGGGTGGGTGGGTTTAGGTGGGTGGGTAGGTTGGGTTGGTAGGGTGGTAGGTTGGGTGGGTGGGTGGGTAGGTTGGGGTGGGTGGGTGGGTATGTGGGTTTAGGTGGGTAGGGTGGGTAGGTTGGTAGGTTGGGTGGGTAGGTTGGTAGGTGGGTAGGTTGGTGGGCGGGTGGGTTGGGGTGGGTGGGGTGGGTAGGGTGGGTGGGTAGGTTGGTAGGTTGGGTGGGTGGGTAGGTTGTGTGGGTAGGTTGGTGGGTTGGGTTTGGTGGGTGGGTGGGTTTAGGTGGGTGGGTTGGGTTGGGTGGGTGGGTAGGTTGGGTGGGTAGGTTGGTGGGTTGGGTTGGTTGGGTGGGTGGGTTGGGGTGGGTGGGTGGGTTGGGATGGGGTGGGTGGGTGGGTTGGGGTGGGTGGGTGGGTTGGGGTGGGTGGGTGGGTTGGGGTGGATGGGTGGGGTGGGTGGGGTGGGTGGGTGGGGTGGGTAGGTTGGTTGGGTGGGTGGGTAGGTTGGTTGGGTGGGTGGGTAGGTTGGTAGGTTGGGTGGGTAGGTTGGTAGCTTGGGTAGGTAGGTTGGTAGGTTGGGTAGGTAGGTTGGTGGGTGGGTGGGTTGGGTTGGGTGGGTTGGGTTGGGTGGGTGGTCCATCGGTCTCGACTGCCTCCAAAATGTACTGCATGGGAGGTGCAATATAATTATTAACTGGCGATGATGAATATATCTTGTCTCCTGAGACAGAGACACAGCACTCCCCCTGTCTCTGTGTCTCCTGAGACAGAGACACAGCACTCCCCCTGTCTCTGTGTCTCCTGAGACAGAGACACAGCACTCCCCCTGTCTCTGTGTCTCCTGAAACAGAGACACAGCACTCCTCCTGTCTCTGTGTCTCCTGAGACAGAGACACAGCACTCCCCCTGTCTCTGTGTCTCCTGAGACAGAGACACAGCACTCCCCCTGTCTCTGTGTCTCCTGAGACAGAGACACAGCACTCCCCCTGTCTCTGTGTCTCCTGAGACAGAGACACAGCACTCCTCCTGTCTGTGTCTCCTGAGACAGAGACACAGCACTCCCCCTGTCTCTGTGTCTCCTGAGACAGAGACACAGCACTCCCCCTTTCTCTGTGTCTCCTGAGACAGAGACACAGCACTCCCGCTGTCTCTGTGTCTCCTGAGACAGAGACACAGCACTCCCCCTGTCTCTGTGTCTCCTGAGACAGAGACACAGCACTCCTCCTGTCTCTGTGTCTCCTGAGACAGAGACACAGCACTCCCCCTTTCTCTGTGTCTCCTGAGACAGAGACACAGCACTCCCCCTGTCTCTGTGTCTCCTGAGACAGAGACACAGCACTCCCCCTGTCTCTGTGTCTCCTGAGACAGAGACACAGCACTCCCCCTTTCTCTGTGTCTCCTGAGACAGAGACACAGCACTCCCGCTGTCTCTGTGTCTCCTGAGACAGAGACACAGCACTCCCCCTGTCTCTGTGTCTCCTGAGACAGAGACACAGCACTCCTCCTGTCTCTGTGTCTCCTGAGACAGAGACACAGCACTCCCCCTGTCTCTGTGTCTCCTGAGACAGAGACACAGCACTCCCCCTGTCTCTGTGTCTCCTGAGACAGAGACACAGCACTCCCCCTGTCTCTGTGTCTCCTGAGACAGAGACACAGCACTCCCCCTGTCTCTGTGTCTCCTGAGACAGAGACACAGCACTCCTCCTGTCTCTGTGTCTCCTGAGACAGAGACACAGCACTCCCCCTGTCTCTGTGTCTCCTGAGACAGAGACACAGCACTCCCCCTGTCTCTGTGTCTCCTGAGACAGAGACACAGCACTCCCCCTGTCTCTGTGTCTCCTGAGACAGAGACACAGCACTCCCCCTGTCTCTGTGTCTCCTGAGACAGAGACACAGCACTCCTCCTGTCTCTGTGTCTCCTGAGACAGAGACACAGCACTCCCCCTGTCTCTGTGTCTCCTGAGACAGAAACACAGCACTCCCCCTGTCTCTGTCTCCTGAGACAGAGACACAGCACTCCCCCTGTCTCTGTCTCCTGTGACAGAGACACAGCACTCCCCCTGTCTTTGTGTCTCCTGAGACAGAGACACAGCACTCCCGCTGCCTCTGTGTCTCCTGAGACAGAGACACAGCACTCCCCCTGTCTCTGTGTCTCCTGAGACAGAGACACAGCACTCCCCCTGTCTGTGTCTCCTGAGACAGAGACACAGCACTCCCGCTGTCTCTGTGTCTCCTGAGACAGAGACACAGCACTCCCGCTGTCTCTGTGTCTCCTGAGACAGAGACACTGCACTCCCCCTGTCTCTGTGTCTCCTGAGACAGAGACACAGCACTCCCCCTGTCTCTGTGTCTCCTGAGACAGAGACACAACACTCCCCCTGTCTCTGTGTCTCCTGAGACAGAGACACAGCACTCCCCCTGCCTCTGCACTTTGCATGAACTCTGTGCGTCTGTGTCTCTCCCTGTGTCTGCGTGATGAGCGAGGAGTGGCGCAGAGGTTAACGCTGCGCTACAGACCCAGCGACAGGTGTTCCATTCCCACTCATGGCCAACATTGCCGGTTATATCTGGACCGTTCCTGGGCCTAACCCCGAGGTCAACTCATCCTTAGATGAGTCCCTAGTGAGTTGTGTAAACATCAGCATCGGGGTGACAAAGGTGGCCAGGCGTGGCACTCGCGGACAGCCCTTGCCCCAGCAGTCTTGTGGGGTTACACGGGGAACCTTTGTTTGTTTCCTGCATGTCTCCTCCCCTTTCTCTGTCTCTGCTCAATAAATCCGACTCAAAATCCTCCTCTGGATCGGTCTCTTTAACCATGAACCACACTCAACCACACTCGCCACAACACAGCCATTACTCGCCACTATAGTGATGGTGATAGAACAGCACTTAGGCTAGGTGCAATCATGAGCCGTCACGTGAAGTGTGGAGGCTCACTGCTGGCAGATCACGGGGGACACCCAGGTGTTATAGGTTGGCTGGACTGACACCGGCTCACCCACACACTTACCCAGACACTCACCCACACACTCACCCACACACTCACCCACACACTCACCCAGACACTCACCCACACACTCACCCATACACTCACCCACACACTCACCCAGACACTCACCCACACACTCACCCAGACACTCACCCACACACTCACCCAGACACTCACCCACACACTCAACAACAACCGCCATTCGCCACTAAGTGGCGGTGACGTCACCACGACGCTTGTGCCATGCCATGTGCACCTTGAGGCCACGTGAAGTGTCGAACGCCCGCGGGCAGGAGGTCACGGGGCAGACCCAGGTGCCACGGGTCGACTGACTGAGATGACTGGCTGGTGCACCACCTGTGCCCCCTACTGTGCCAACCTGCTGTGCTTTAGCCACCCGCCGCTCCGTTCGTTGTTGTGAGCGTCGCTCCTCCGCCCTCCGTTGTTGTTGGAGGGCGACTGCCTCCAACTGCCCAATAGCGTCCTTCACGAGCCTGCTGCACAGAGGCCGATCTTGACACCGCTGGTACCAGTCATCGGCAAGTCCACTCAGCTCCACGTCCTCCTGGACCACATCACTCCATCTCTTCTCTAGCCCGTGCCGCGCCCATTTAGCCCCCTCGATCCGGCCGAACAAAAGCTGTTTCGGCATGCGGTGGCTGGGCATGCGGGCTACATGACCCAGCCAACGCAGCCTTGCCTGCCGGAGGAGCTCACCGATGGGACCTTGCCCATATCTTTCAAGGATTTTTGAGCTTACACAATCAAGCCTGGATAAACCCAGGATGGATCGTAGGCAGGCCAGCCTAAATGTTTTCAACCGGCGAAGATGCTCCATTAAGGGGGTCCACGTTTCGCAAGCGTAGAGAAGGGAGGGAATGTCCGTGGCCGAGAAGAGCTGAAGCTTAGTGCGGAGCGACAGACCAGGTAGCTTCCACACAGCGTTACGCAACCGATGAAAAGATATTGCCGCTCGACTGATTCGGAGTGAGACCTCTGCTGTTAAACTGGAGCCACACACACTCACCCAGACACTCACCCAGACACTCACCCACACACTCACCCACACACTCACCCACACACTCACCCACTCACCCACACACTCACCCACACACTCACCCACTCACCCAGACACTCACCCACACACTCACCCAGACACTCACCCAGACACTCACCCACACACTCACCCACCCACTCACCCACCCACTCACCCACACACACTCACCCACACACTCACCCACACACCCAGACACTCACCCACACACCCAGACACTCACCCACACACACACCTACACACTCAACCAGACACTCACCCACACACCCAGACACTCACCCAGACACTCACCCACACACTCACCCAGACACTCACCCACACACTCACCCACACACTCACCCACCCACTCACCCACACACTCACCCACCCACTCACCCACACACACACCCACACACTCACCCAGACACTCACCCACACACCCAGACACTCACCCAGACACCCAGACACTCACCCAGACACTCACCCAGACACTCACCCAAACAAAGACAAAGATCCCCCATATAGCCTTAACAGACTGTTGGGGAAAGTGCTGTTAGTGAGCACCTACGAAGGCCGGCACGCCACACGAGGTGGTGGGTGGCCAACACCACGACCAGCCGCCTTTGTCTCCTCAGTGGCAATGTTTACTACACACCACACTAGGTAACTCATTCCAGGCTGAGTCGACCTAGGGGAGGCCCAGGACCATTTCAGATAATGGTCACTGGTGTTGGCCGTTCACGGTGGCGTAGCTAACCACTCGACCACCGCTCCCCACTCACCCACACACTCGCCCACTCCACCACAACAACCGCCATTCACCACTGAGCCTGTGCCCAGCCAGGTGCACTTTGAGGCCACGTGAAATGTCGAAGGCTCACTGACAGGTCACGGGACAGACCCAGCAGGTGCGATGGGTTGACGGACTGAGATGACTGGCAGATGCACCACCTGTGCCCCCCTACTGTGCCAAATCACTGTTTTAGCCACCCGGCACTCCACTTGTGAGCGTCACTCTCTGTCCTGTTGTTGTTGGGGGGCGACTGCCTCCAACTGCCCAGTAGCGTCCTTCATGAGCCTCCTCCACAGAGACCGATCTTGACTCCGCTGGTACCAGTCATCGGCAAGTCCACTCAGCTCCACGTCCACCTGTACCACATCACTCCATCTCTTCTCTAGCCTGTGCCGCGCCTGTTTAGCCACCTCTATCCGGCCGAACAAAAGCTGTTTGGGTATGCGGTGGCTGGGCATGCGGGCTACATGACCCAGCCAACGCAGCCTTGCCCGCCAGAGGATCTCACCGATGGGACTGTATCCAGATCCTTTCAAGGATTTGTGAGCTCCTCACACAATCCAGCCTGCAGGTTAAATTCAGGATGGATCATAGGCAGGCCAGCCTGAATCTAATCGGCCCAGGTGTCCCATTAGAGGGGTCCACGTTTCACAAGCATAGAGAAGGGAGGGCATGAGTGTGGCCGAAAAGACCCGAAGCTTCGTGTAGATCAACGGATCAGGTAGCTTCCGCATGGCAGTGTAACGCAGCCCCCCGACTGATTCGGAGTGAGACTGCTGTCAAACCGGAATTGGTCATAAGCGGACTGCCCAGGTATGAAAACTCTCCACTCTATCCACAACTGCTCCATCACCAATGGGGAGTTGAGGGGGTGCATATGTATGTTGAACTTCTTTCGCACCGTACGTCGCCAACCGTGCTAATCGAGGGTGCGGGTGGAGCGTTTGATGACACAAAGCACCCGAGCTGTTTCTTAGTGGGGCTGATGGCAAGGCCTCACCTCCAGGTGGCATACTCCAGGGTCAGCAGCAGCAGCAGCGTCTTCAACTCCTCCTCGAAGTGAGCAGCAATCACCAGATGATCGTCTAGAGATGTGTGATCACCCGCATGCCCTCCGCTTGTGCTGTAGGCTACGTTCCCTGTGCAATGTACTCATCCTTGAAAGTCTACTCAGTTACATACATTTAGGGTTTTATTAGGGTTTTATTGGGGTTTTATTAGGGTTTACCAGTGCGGGGTTTAGGTTGGTTCGTCCGGAGAGACGCCAACTACATGGAGGGTGACGACGCTGCTCGATAAACTACACACACAGCACCGCTGTTATTTTTCTTGTTGTTGTAGTTGTGATTGTTGTGGTTGCGATTGTTGTGGTTGTAGTTGTTATTGTTGTGGTTGTAGTTGTTATTGTTGATGTTATTGTTGTGATTGTTGATGTTATTGTTGTGATTGTTGATGTTATTGTTGTGATTGTTGATGTTATTGTTGTGATTGTTGATGTTATTGTTGTGATTGTTGATGTTATTGTTGTGATTGTTGATGTTATTGTTGTGATTGTTGATGTTATTGTTGTGATTGTTGATGTTATTGTTGTGATTGTTGATGTTATTGTTGTGGTTGTAGTTGTTATTGTTGTGATTGTTGATGTTATTGTTGTGATTGTTGATGTTATTGTTGTGATTGTTGATGTTATTGTTGTGATTGTTGATGTTATTGTTGTGATTGTTGATGTTATTGTTGTGATTGTTGATGTTATTGTTGTGGTTGTAGTTGTTATTGTTGTGATTGTTGATGTTATTGTTGTGATTGTTGATGTTATTGTTGTGATTGTTGATGTTATTGTTGTGATTGTTGATGTTATTGTTGTGATTGTTGATGTTATTGTTGTGATTGTTGATGTTATTGTTGTGATTGTTGATGTTATTGTTGTGATTGTTGATGTTATTGTTGTGATTGTTGATGTTATTGTTGTGATTGTTGATGTTATTGTTGTGGTTGTAGTTGTTATTGTTGTGATTGTTGATGTTATTGTTGTGATTGTTGATGTTATTGTTGTGATTGTTGATGTTATTGTTGTGATTGTTGTTGTTATTGTTGTGATTGTTGATGTTATTGTTGTGATTGTTGATGTTATTGTTGTGATTGTTGATGTTATTGTTGTGATTGTTGTTGTTATTGTTGTGGTTGTAGTTGTTATTGTTGTGATTGTTGATGTTATTGTTGTGGTTGTTGATGTTATTGTTGTGATTGTTGATGTTATTGTTGTGATTGTTGATGTTATTGTTGTGATTGTTGATGTTATTGTTGTGATTGTTGATGTTATTGTTGTGGTTGTAGTTGTTATTGTTGTGATTGTTGATGTTATTGTTGTGATTGTTGATGTTATTGTTGTGATTGTTGATGTTATTGTTGTGATTGTTGTTGTTATTGTTGTGATTGTTGATGTTATTGTTGTGATTGTTGATGTTATTGTTGTGATTGTTGATGTTATTGTTGTGATTGTTGATGTTATTGTTGTGATTGTTGATGTTATTGTTGTGATTGTTGATGTTATTGTTGTGATTGTTGATGTTATTGTTGTGGTTGTAGTTGTTATTGTTGTGATTGTTGATGTTATTGTTGTGATTGTTGATGTTATTGTTGTGATTGTTGATGTTATTGTTGTGATTGTTGTTGTTATTGTTGTGATTGTTGATGTTATTGTTGTGATTGTTGATGTTATTGTTGTGATTGTTGATGTTATTGTTGTGATTGTTGATGTTATTGTTGTGATTGTTGTTGTTGTATGCGGACTGTAGAGTAGCAGCTGCTCGCCACCGAGGGGGAGTTTGCGACCCGCCGGGTGCCGTTGACAGAACCCCGCGGAGGCCGAACGGCAACGGAGCTGGAGGAGGGGTGGAGAGCTCAGGGACGTGGAGAGAAACCAGAAGCAAGGTGACTCCTCGCTACACAAACACCACGACCACCACCATGGCGGTACAGACTTCTCGCTATGCACGTGGACCCACGTCTCCCACGTGTGTCTGTGTCCCCGTGTGTCTGCATGTCCACGTGTGTCTGCATGTCCACGTGTGTCCTTGTCCCCACGTGTGTACGTGTCCAAATGTATGTCTGTGTCCCTGTGTGTGTCCCCGTGTGTCTGCATGTCCACGTGTGTCCTTGTCCCCACGTGTGTCCGTGTGTACGTGTCCCGATGTGTGTCTTCATCCCTTGGTGTCCGTGTCCCCACATGTGTGTCTGTGTCCCCGTATGTCTGTGCTGGGAGCTGGACCAGTACCGTCTGGATCTCTGCGGTATTCAGGAGGTCCGGCGGACCGGCTTTGGCTCTCGCCACCATGAGGGGTGGACAGTCCTCTACTCGGGGCAGGAGACTGCCAAACAACAGGGAGTGGCTTTTCTTCTGAACAAAAGAATGACGGGGGCGTGGGAGCGTAGCGGTGAGGTGTGGTCTCGTCTTCCCATTAACAAGAGGCGAGGAGTGGTGGTCGTGGGTACTTATGCCCCCACCGAAGATGAACATCAGTGGACGGATGCAGGCAAAGCCGATGAGTCAGATGCCTTCTATGACCTCCTCTCACAGGTGCTAGCTAAAGTGACCCCTCGGGACAGAGTACTCCTATTGGATGACTTTAATGCCCGAGTTGGTCATGATGCTGGCCCCTGGTATGGAGTGATTGGAAGGCATGGGCCAGATCAGCTCAATAACAACAGTAGGAGGCTGCTAGACTTTTGTGTGACGCATGGGCTTTAATTACCAACACGCTGTTCCAGCATCAGCGTATCCACACATCATGGATGCATGCCGGGTCCAAGCAAGAACATCTCATGGACTATATAGTGACAGAACAGCAGATACGGGCCCATGTCCTTGACACCAGGACCTACCGTGGAGCTGATCTGCCCACTGACCATCGACTTGTCATCTGTAAGATGCGCCTGCTATTCTTCCACTCCGGTGGTGGGTGTACACCCAGGACCCCATTCAAACCCTTAGTGGCCTTGTCTCAGCTACCTGATGAAAGTTGCACTTGAGAATATCATCATCGCTTGCAGCTGGGGTTGGCATCGTCCCCCACTTCTCCTGATGTCAAGGGGAAATGGGCTAGGTTTAGGACTGTGACTCATGCAGCTGCAATGGCTGCTTTGGGTACGCGGTCCAGACCTCCCCAGAGACCCTGGCTGACAGAGGAGGTGTTCCGGCTGGCTGAGAAAAAGCGACAGGCCCACTCTCATCGGCTACAGAATCCCACATCGGAGAATGAGGCTTACCGCAGCCTTCGCTCGGAGGTTCGGATTGCCGTGAGGTGCTGCAAGGATGGGTGGTGGTCAGGGGTTGCTGAGGAGATGGAGTCTGCCTCAGTAGCCCACGATCACAAATTACTCTTTAACTCCGTCAAAAAAGTAACTTGCACCGCCACACCTATGACCATCATTAGGGGAAAGAAAAGTGATCCAATCTCCAATCCTAAGGAACAGGTTTGCAGATTTGCAAGTATTTCTGTGAGCTCTTGGGGGAGGGGAAATCCCTCAGCTTGGAAACATCGTGGGGCAAAGTGGGGATGACCCTGCTGAGGCTGCGGTCCCTCAAATATTGGAAGAGGAAGTCACCCCCTGTGAGTGGCTGGCTGAAGTGCCATCTGTTGAGGAAGTACTGAAGACGATCCAGAGTCTGAGACCAGGAAAAGCACTGGGCAGAGATGATCTCCCAAGCGAAATGCTGAGGGAGGGTGACGTTTGTGTGCAGACTGCTCTATGTGAAATCATAAGTCTGGATCACTGGATGGGTACCGCAGGGCTGGAACAATGCCCTGGTGCCCCCCCCCCCGCCCCCTCTTTAAGGGGGACCGCACAAACTGTAACAACTACAGGGGCATCTCACTCCTCAGTGTGCCGGGAAAGGTCCTGGCAAGGATTATTCAACATCGCCTTGTCAGGCACGCTGAGGAGAGGCTTACAGAGCCCCAATGTGGATTCAAAAAATGGCGGTCCTGCACAGATGCCATATTTTCTGTCCCTCTGCTACAGCAGAAGTGTAGGGAATTCCAACAAGACCTACATCTCTGCTTTATTGACCTGGTCAAGGCCTATGATACCATCAGTAGGCCTGGACTCTGGGTTGACCTTTCAGAGTCCCTAAATCTCTGTTCACAATAATTAAGGATCTTCGTGATGATGGGCAGGCCCGGGTAAAACTACGTAGCCGGGAGTCAGAGCCATTCCCTTTTCACCTTGGGATGCGACAGGGATGTCCTCTGGTTCCCACGTTATTTAACATCTATTTCGACCACGTAGTTCGTGAAGCCTTTGATGGCTGTACCAGAGGAATTTCCATCTGGTACAGATATAATGGGAGGCTGATCGCTGCGCGGGTGCCATCAAGGGATGGCTCCCTATTGGTCAACCATGTTATGTATGCTGATGATCTGGTGATTGCTGCTCACTCAGAGTAGTGGAGGAACTGCTGCTGAACCTGAAGCGTGCTACTAAGAGGTGGGGCCTTACCATCAGCCCCACCAAAACTAAGCACCTGCCTGGGTATTTTGTGCCATCAAACACTGGACCCCCACAACTTCCAATCGGTGATGGGGCAGTTGTGGAGAGAGTGGAGAGTTTTCCATACCTGGGCAGTGTGCTTATGACCTGCTCCGGTTTGACAGCAGAGATCTCACTCCGAATAAGTCGAGCGGCAATATCTTTTCATCGGCTGCGTAACGCTGTGTGGAAGCTGTCTGTCGCTCCGCACGAAGCTTCAGGTCTTCTCGGCCACAGTCCTGCTCTCCCTTCTCTACGCTTGCGAAACGTGGACCCCCCTTAATGGAACATCTTTGCCAGTTAGAAACATTTAGGATGGCTTGCTGACGATCCATCCTGGGTTTAACCAGGCTGGTTTGTGTGAGGAGCTCACAAATCCTTGAAAGATCTGGACACAGTCCCATCATTGAGCTCCTCCGGCAGGCAAGGCTGCATTGGCTGGGTCAGCCAGATAGAGGGGGCTAAACGGGCGCAGCATGGGTTAGAGAAGAGATGGAGTGATGCGGTACAAGAGGATGTGGAGCTGAGTGGACTTGCCAATGACTGGTACCAGCGTTGTCAAGATCGGCCTCTGTAGAGGAGGCTCGTGATGGACGCTGCTACTGGGCTGTTGGAGGCAGTCGCGCTGCAGTAACAACGGAGGGCGGAGGAGCGACGCTCACAACGACGAGCGGAGTGCCTGAGTCTGTCCCGTGACCTCCTGCCGGCGGGCGTTCGACACTTCACGTGGCCTTAACGTGCACATAGCCTGGCACAAGCGTCGTGGTGATGTCACCGCCACTTAGTGGTGAATGGCGGTTGTTGTTGTTGTTGTGTTCCCGTGTGTCCGTGTCCCCCCCACGTGTGTCCGTGTCCCCCCACGTGTGTCCGTGTCCCCCCCACGTGTGTCCGTGTCCCCCCACGTGTGTCCGTGTCCCCCCCACGTGTGTCCGTGTCCCCCCCACGTGTGTCCGTGTCCCCCCACGTGTGTCCGTGTCCCCCCCACGTGTGTCCGTGTCCCCCCCACGTGTGTCCGTGTCCCCCCACGTGTGTCCGTGTCCCCCCCACGTGTGTCCGTGTCCCCCCACGTGTGTCCGTGTCCCCCCACGTGTGTCCGTGTCCCCCCACGTGTCTCTCTCTCAGTTGATCTCCCGGCGCTCTTTGCCGTTCCCGCGTCTCAGCGCTGCGACCGCCGCCCCCAGCAGGGGTGGGGCGAGCAGCAGGGAGAGCAGCAGGCGCTGGCCGGCACCAACGCCGCCCAGCGGGGACGCCACCACGGCACCCAGCAGCTCGCCCACGCGGCCGCACGCAGCCAGCAGGCCCAGCGCCCCCGCCCTGCCGCATCACACCGGGAGAGACGCTCGCCCGCCCGCCCACGCACCCACCCAGCCGCTCGCTCGCTCATTTGCTCGCTCACAAACTCACTCACTTACTTACCCACTCATTTACCCACTCACTCACACACCCACTCACTCACCCTCTCACTCACTCACTCACCCTCTCACTCACTCACCCACTCACCCACTCACTCACTCACCCACTCACTCACCCACTCACTCACTCACCCACTCACTCACTCACCCTCTCACTCACTCACTCACCCTCTCACTCACCCACTCACTCACCCTCTCACTCACCCACTCACTTACCCACTCACCCACTCACTTACCCACTTACCCACTCACCCACTCACCTACTCACTTACCCACTCACCCACTCACTTACCCACTTACCCACTCACCCACTCACCTACTCACTCACCCACTCACTTACCCACTCACCCACTCACTTACCCACTCACCCACTCACCTACTCACCTACCCACTCACCCACTCACCTACTCACCTACTCACTTACCCACTCACCCACTCACCTACTCACTTACCCACTCACCCACTCACCTACTCACTTACCCACTCACTTACTCACCTACTCACTTACCCACTTACCCACTCACCTACTCACTTACCCACTCACCCACTCACCTACTCACCTACTCACTTACCCACTCACCCACTCACCTACTCACTTACCCACTCAACCACTCACCTACTCACTTACCCACTCACCTACTCACTTACCCACTCACCCACTCACCTACTTACTTACCCACTCACCCACTCACCTACTCACTTACCCACTCACCTACTCACTCACCCACTCACCCACTCACCTACTTACTTACCCACTCACCCACTCACCCACCCGCCCGCTCACCCACTCACTTACCCGCTCAGCCACCCACCCGCTCAGCCACCCACAATTGTGCTCACCGCGTGCGGGTGGGGTAGGCCTCGCTGGAGATGGTGAGGAGTGAGGCGCAGGCCGGCAGGGTGAGCCCCGAGGAGCAGCAGAGCAGCAGCAGAGTGGGAGCCTCGCCCACGGCGCACACCGGGAGGGCAGACAGCACGCCCAGCGCCAGCAGCACCGCGCCTGTGCATACCAGCGCAGCATACCACGGCGCCTCATACCATTGTACATCACGCCACTACCACCCCACCACACAGCACACCACACCACCACACAGCACACCACACCACTACACAGCACACCACCACACAGCACACCACACCACCACACAGCACACCACTACACAGCACACCACTACACAGCACACCACACCACCACACAGCATACCACGGCGCCTCATACCATTGTACATCACGCCACTACCACCCCACCACACAGCACACCACACCGCCACACAGCCACACCACTACACAGCACACCACACCACCACACAGCATACCACGGCGCCTCATACCATTGTACATCACGCCACTACCACTCCGCCACACAGCCACACCACACCACCACACAGCATACCACGGCGCCTCATACCATTGTACATCACGCCACTACCACTCCGCCACACAGCCACACCACCACACAGCCACACCACTACACCACCACACCACCACACAGCCACACCACTACACAGCACACCACCACTCCACCACACAGCACACCACTACACAGCACCCCACTACACAGCACACCACTACACAGCACACCACTACACAGCACACCACACCACCACACAGCACACCACCACACAGCACACCACTACACAGCACACCACACCACCACACAGCACACCACTACACAGCACACCACCACTCCACTACACCACCACTCCACCACACAGCACACCACTACACAGCACACCACTATACAGCACACCACACCACTACACAGCACACCACACCACCACACAGCACACCACTACACAGCACACCACTACACAGCACACCACACCACTACACAGCACACCACACCACCACACAGCACACCACCACACAGCACACCACTATACAGCACACCACACCACTACACAGCACACCACACCACCACACAGCACACCACTACACAGCACACCACACCACCACACAGCACACCACTACACAGCACACCACCACTCCACTACACCACCACCCCACCACACAGCACACCACCACACAGCACACCAGAGTGGTGAGTGTACTAGTGGTGAGTGTACTAGTGGTGAGTGTACCGTGATGAGTGTACTAGTGGTGAGTGTACTAGTGGTGAGTGTACTGGTGGTGAGTGTACTAGTGGTGAGTGTAGTGGTGGTGAGTGTACCGTGGTGAGTGTACCGTGATGAGTGTACTAGTGGTGAGTGAACTAGTGGTGACTATCGTGGTGAGTGTAGTAGTGCTGAGTGTACAGTGGTGAGTGTACTAGTGGTGAGTGTACTAGTGGTGAGTAGTGGTGAGTGTACTAGTGGTGAGTGTACCGTGATGAGTGTACTAGTGGTGAGTGTACTAGTGGTGAGTGTAGTGGTGGTGAGTGTACTAGTGGTAAGTGTACTAGTGGTGAGTGTACCGTGGTGAGTGTACCGTGATGAGTGTACTAGTGGTGAGTGTACTAGTGGTGAGTGTACCGTGATGAGTGTACTAGTGGTGAGTGTACTAGTGGTGAGTGTACTGGTGGTGAGTGTACTGGTGGTGAGTGTACTAGTGGTGAGTGTACTGGTGGTGAGTGTAATGGTGGTGAGTGTACCATGATGAGTGTACTAGTGGTGAGTGTATCGTGGTGAGTGTACTAGTGGTGAGTGTACCGTGGTGAGTGTACTAGTGGTGAGTGAACTAGTGGTGACTATCGTGGTGAGTGTAGTAGTGCTGAGTGTACAGTGGTGAGTGTACTAGTGGTGAGTGTACTAGTGGTGAGTAGTGGTGAGTGTACTAGTGGTGAGTGTACTAGTGGTGAGTGTATCGTGGTGAGTGTACTAGTGGTGAGTGTACCGTGGTGAGTGTACTAGAGGTGAGTGTACCGTGGTGAGTGTACTAGTGGTGAGTGTACTAGTGGTGAGTGTACCGTGGTGAGTACCGTGGTGAGTGTACTAGTGGTGAGTGTACTAGTGGTGAGTAGTGGTGAGTGTACTAGTGGTGAGTGTACTAGTGGTGACTATCTTGGTGAGTGTAGTAGTGGTGAGTGTACAGTGGTGAGTGTACTAGTGGTGAGTGTACTAGTGGTGAGTAGTGGTGAGTGTACTAGTGGTGAGTGTACTAGTGGTGAGTGTACCGTGATGAGTGTACTAGTGGTGAGTGTACTAGTGGTGAGTGTACCGTGATGAGTGTACTAGTGGTGAGTGTACTAGTGGTGAGTGTAGTGGTGGTGAGTGTACTAGTGGTGAGTGTACTAGTGGTGAGTGTACCGTGATGAGTGTACTAGTGGTGAGTGTACTAGTGGTGAGTGTACTAGTGGTGAGTGTACTGGTGGTGAGTGTACTAGTGGTGAGTGTACTAGTGGTGAGTGTAATGGTGGTGAGTGTACCGTGATGAGTGTACTAGTGGTGAGTGTATCGTGGTGAGTGTACTAGTGGTGAGTGTACTAGTGGTGAGTGTACCGTGGTGAGTGAACTAGTGGTGACTATCGTGGTGAGTGTAGTAGTGGTGAGTGTATCGTGGTGAGTGTACTAGTGGTGAGTGTACCGTGGTGAGTGTACTAGTGGTGAGTGTACCGTGGTGAGTGTACTAGTGGTGAGTGTACCGTGGTGAGTACCGTGGTGAGTGTACTAGTGGTGAGTGTACTAGTGGTGAGTAGTGGTGAGTGTACTAGTGGTGAGTGTACTATTGGTGACTATCGTGGTGAGTGTAGTAGTGGTGAGTGTACAGTGGTGAGTGTACTAGTGGTGAGTGTACTAGTGGTGAGTAGTGGTGAGTGTACTAGTGGTGAGTGTACTAGTGGTGAGTGTACCGTGATGAGTGTACTAGTGGTGAGTGTACTAGTGGTGAGTGTACTGGTGGTGAGTGTAATGGTGGTGAGTGTACCGTGATGAGTGTACTAGTGGTGAGTGTACCGTGATGAGTGTACTAGTGGTGAGTGTACTAGTGGTGAGTGAAGTAGTGGTGAGTAGTGGTGAGTGTACTAGTGGTGAGTGTACTAGGGTTGAGTGTACCGTGGTGAGTGTACTAGTGGTGAGTGAAGTAGTGGTGAGTAGTGGTGAGTGTACTAGTGGTGAGTGTACCGTGGTGAGTGTACTAGTGGTGAGTAGTGGTGAGTGTACTAGTGGTGAGTGTACCGTGGTGAGTGTACTAGTGGTGAGTAGTGGTGAGTGTACTAGTGGTGAGTGTACTAGTGGTGAGTGTACCGTGGTGAGTGTACTAGTGGTGAGTAGTGGTGAGTGTACTAGTGGTGAGTGTACTAGTGGTGAGTAGTGGTGAGTGTACTAGTGGTGAGTGTACTAGTGGTGAGTGTACCGTGGTGAGTGAACTAGTGGTGAGTAGTGGTGAGTGTACTAGTGGTGAGTGTACCGTGGTGAGTGTACTAGTGGTGAGTAGTGGTGAGTGTACTAGTGGTGAGTAGTGGTGAGTAGTGGTGAGTGTACTAGTGGTGAGTGTACTAGTGGTGAGTGTACCGTGGTGAGTGTACTAGTGGTGAGTGTACTAGTGGTGAGTAGTGGTGAGTGTACTAGTGGTGAGTGTACTAGTGGTGAGTGTACTAGTGGTGAGTAGTGGTGAGTGTACTAGGGTTGAGTGTACTAGTGGTGAGTGTACCGTGGTGAGTGAACTAGTGGTGAGTGTACTAGTGGTGAGTGTACCGTGGTGAGTAGTGGTGAGTGTACTAGTGGTGAGTGTACTAGTGGTGAGTAGTGGTGAGTGTACTAGTGGTGAGTGTACTAGTGGTGAGTAGTGGTGAGTGTACTAGTGGTGAGTGTACTAGTGGTGAGTAGTGGTGAGTGTACTAGTGGTGAGTGCACTAGTGGTGACTATCGTGGTGAGTGTAGTAGTGGTGAGTGTACAGTGGTGAGTGTACTAGTGGTGAGTGTACTAGTGGTGAGTAGTGGTGAGTGTACTAGTGGTGAGTGTACTAGTGGTGAGTGTACCGTGATGAGTGTACTAGTGGTGAGTGTACTAGTGGTGAGTGTACTGGTGGTGAGTGTAATGGTGGTGAGTGTACCGTGATGAGTGTACTAGTGGTGAGTGTACTAGTGGTGAGTGTACCGTGGTGAGTGTACTAGTGGTGAGTACTAGTGGTGAGTGTACTGGTGGTGAGTGTAATGGTGGTGAGTGTACCGTGGTGAGTGTACCGTGGTGAGTGTACTAGTGATGAGTAGTGGTGAGTGTACTAGTGGTGAGTGTACCGTGGTGAGTGTACTAGTGGTGAGTAGTGGTGAGTGTACTAGTGGTGAGTGTACTAGTGGTGAGTGTACCGTGGTGAGTGTACTAGTGGTGAGTAGTGGTGAGTGTACTAGTGGTGAGTGTACTAGTGGTGAGTAGTGGTGAGTGTACTAGTGGTGAGTGTACTAGTGGTGAGTGTACCGTGGTGAGTGAACTAGTGGTGAGTAGTGGTGAGTGTACTAGTGGTGAGTGTACCGTGGTGAGTGTACTAGTGGTGAGTAGTGGTGAGTGTACTAGTGGTGAGTAGTGGTGAGTAGTGGTGAGTGTACTAGTGGTGAGTGTACTAGTGGTGAGTGTACCGTGGTGAGTGTACTAGTGGTGAGTGTACTAGTGGTGAGTAGTGGTGAGTGTACTAGTGGTGAGTGTACTAGTGGTGAGTAGTGGTGAGTGTACTAGGGTTGAGTGTACTAGTGGTGAGTGTACCGTGGTGAGTGAACTAGTGGTGAGTGTACTAGTGGTGAGTGTACTAGTGGTGAGTGTACCGTGGTGAGTAGTGGTGAGTGTACTAGTGGTGAGTGTACTAGTGGTGAGTAGTGGTGAGTGTACTAGTGGTGAGTGTACTAGTGGTGAGTAGTGGTGAGTGTACTAGTGGTGAGTGTACTAGTGGTGAGTAGTGGTGAGTGTACTAGTGGTGAGTGCACTAGTGGTGAGTGTACTAGGGTTGAGTGTACTAGTGGTGAGTGTACCGTGGTGAGTGAACTAGTGGTGAGTAGTGGTGAGTGTACTAGTGGTGAGTGTACCGTGGTGAGTAGTGGTGAGTGTACTAGTGGTGAGTAGTGGTGAGTAGTGGTGAGTGTACTAGTGGTGAGTGTACTAGTGGTGAGTGTACCGTGGTGAGTGTACTAGTGGTGAGTGTACTAGTGGTGAGTAGTGGTGAGTAGTGGTGAGTAGTGGTGAGTGTACTAGTGGTGAGTGTACTAGTGGTGAGTGTACCGTGGTGAGTGAACTAGTGGTGAGTAGTGGTGAGTGTACTAGTGGTGAGTGTACCGTGGTGAGTGTACTAGTGGTGAGTAGTGGTGAGTAGTGGTGAGTGTACTAGTGGTGAGTAGTGGTGAGTGTACTAGTGGTGAGTGTACTAGTGGTGAGTGTACTAGTGGTGAGTGTACCGTGGTGAGTGTACTAGTGGTGAGTGTACTAGTGGTGAGTGTACTAGTGGTGAGTAGTGGTGAGTGTACTAGTGGTGAGTGTACTAGTGGTGAGTGTACCGTGGTGAGTGAACTAGTGGTGAGTGTACCGTGGTGAGTGTACTAGTGGTGAGTGTACTAGTGGTGAGTAGTGGTGAGTGTACTAGTGGTGAGTGTACTAGTGGTGAGTGTACTAGTGGTGAGTGTACTAGTAGTGAGTGTACTAGTGGTGAGTAGTGGTGAGTGTACTAGTGGTGAGTGTACTAGTGGTGAGTAGTGGTGAGTGTACTAGTGGTGAGTGCACTAGTGGTGAGTGAACTAGTGGTGAGTAGTGGTGAGTGTACTAGTGGTGAGTGTACCGTGGTGAGTAGTGGTGAGTGTACTAGTGGTGAGTAGTGGTGAGTGTACTAGTGGTGAGTGTACTAGTGGTGAGTGTACCGTGGTGAGTGTACTAGTGGTGAGTGTACTAGTGGTGAGTAGTGGTGAGTGTACTAGTGGTGAGTGTACTAGTGGTGAGTAGTGGTGAGTGTACCGTGGTGAGTGTACTAGTGGTGAGTAGTGGTGAGTGTACTAGGGTTGAGTGTACTAGTGGTGAGTGTACCGTGGTGAGTGTACTAGTGGTGAGTAGTGGTGAGTGTACTAGTGGTGAGTAGTGGTGAGTGTACTAGTGGTGAGTAGTGGTGAGTGTACTAGTGGTGAGTGTACTAGTGGTGAGTAGTGGTGAGTGTACTAGTGGTGAGTAGTGGTGAGTGTACTAGTGGTGAGTGTACTAGTGGTGAGTAGTGGTGAGTGTACTAGTGGTGAGTAGTGGTGAGTAGTGGTGAGTGTACTAGTGGTGAGTGTACCGTGGTGAGTAGTGGTGAGTGTACTAGTGGTGAGTGTACTAGTGGTGAGTAGTGGTGAGTGTACTAGTGGTGAGTAGTGGTGAGTAGTGGTGAGTGTACCGTGGTGAGTAGTGGTGAGTGTACTAGTGGTGAGTGTACTAGTGGTGAGTAGTGGTGAGTAGTGGTGAGTGTACTAGTGGTGAGTGTACTAGTGGTGAGTAGTGGTGAGTAGTGGTGAGTGTACTAGTGGTGAGTGTACTAGTGGTGAGTGTACTAGTGGTGAGTGTACTAGTGGTGAGTAGTGGTGAGTGTACTAGTGGTGAGTAGTGGTGAGTGTACTAATGGTGAGTAGTGGTAAGTAGTGGTGAGTGTACTAGTGGTGAGTGTACTAGTGGTGAGTAGTGGTGAGTGTACTAGTGGTGAGTGTACTAGTGGTGAGTAGTGGTGAGTAGTGGTGAGTGTACTAGTGGTGAGTGAACTAGTGGTGAGTAGTGGTGACTGTACTAGTGGTGAGTGTATCGTGGTGAGTAGTGGTGAGTGTACTAGTGGTGAGTAGTGGTGAGTGTACTAGTGGTGAGTGTACTAGTGGTGAGTGTACTAGTGGTGAGTAGTGGTAAGTGTACTAGTGGTGAGTAGTGGTGAGTGTACCGTGGTGAGTGTACTAGTGGTGAGTAGTGGTGAGTGTACTAGGGTTGAGTGTACTAGTGGTGAGTGTACCGTGGTGAGTGTACTAGTGGTGAGTAGTGGTGAGTGTACTTGTGAGTAGTGGTGAGTGTACTAGTGGTGAGTAGTGGTGAGTGTACTAGTGGTGAGTGTACTAGTGGTGAGTAGTGGTGAGTGTACTAGTGGTGAGTGTACTAGTGGTGAGTAGTGGTGAGTGTACTAGTGGTGAGTGTACTAGTGGTGAGTAGTGGTGAGTGTACTAGTGGTGAGTAGTGGTGAGTAGTGGTGAGTGTACTAGTGGTGAGTAGTGGTGAGTAGTGGTGAGTGTACTAGTGGTGAGTGTACTAGTGGTGAGTAGTGGTGAGTGTACTAGTGGTGAGTAGTGGTGAGTAGTGGTGAGTGTACCGTGGTGAGTAGTGGTGAGTGTACTAGTGGTGAGTGTACTAGTGGTGAGTAGTGGTGAGTAGTGGTGAGTGTACCGTGGTGAGTGTACTAGTGGTGAGTGTACTAGTGGTGAGTAGTGGTGAGTAGTGGTGAGTGTACTAGTGGTGAGTGTACTAGTGGTGAGTGTACTAGTGGTGAGTGTACCGTGGTGAGTGTACTAGTGGTGAGTGTACTAGTGGTGAGTAGTGGTGAGTGTACTAGTGGTGAGTAGTGGTGAGTGTACTAATGGTGAGTAGTGGTGAGTAGTGGTGAGTGTACTAGTGGTGAGTGTACTAGTGGTGAGTAGTGGTGAGTGTACTAGTGGTGAGTGTACTAGTGGTGAGTGTACTAGTGGTGAGTAGTGGTGAGTGTACCGTGGTGAGTGTACTAGTGGTGAGTAGTGGTGAGTAGTGGTGAGTGTACTAGTGGTGAGTGTACTAGTGGTGAGTAGTGGTGAGTGGTGGTGAGTGTACTAGTGGTGAGTGTACTAGTGGTGAGTGTACTAGTGGTGAGTGTACCGTGGTGAGTAGTGGTGAGTAGTGGTGAGTGTACTAGTGGTGAGTAGTGGTGAGTGTACTAGTGGTGAGTGTACTAGTGGTGAGTGTACCGTGGTGAGTGTACTAGTGGTGAGTAGTGGTGAGTGTACTAGTGGTGAGTAGTGGTGAGTAGTGGTGAGTGTACTAGTGGTGAGTGTACTAGTGGTGAGTGTACTAGTGGTGAGTGTACTAGTGGTGAGTAGTGGTGAGTGTACTAGTGGTGAGTAGTGGTGAGTGTACTAGTGGTGAGTAGTGGTGAGTGTACTAGTGGTGAGTAGTGGTGAGTGTACTAGTGGTGAGTAGTGGTGAGTGTACTAGTGGTGAGTAGTGGTGAGTGTACTAGTGGTGAGTAGTGGTGAGTAGTGGTGAGTGTACTAGTGGTGAGTGTACTAGTGGTGAGTGTACTAGTGGTGAGTAGTGGTGAGTAGTGGTGAGTGTACTAGTGGTGAGTAGTGGTGAGTAGTGGTGAGTGTACTAGTGGTGAGTGTACTAGTGGTGAGTGTACTAGTGGTGAGTGTACTAGTGGTGAGCTTACCCAGTAAGCGGGGGACGGTGCGAGCCCGCGTGGTGAGGGAGGTGAGGGTGGTGAGCGCAGCTCCAGGGAGCCCGGTGAGCGAGGCGATGGTGGTGGTGAGGAACATCCACAGGGCACTGGGCCCGCCACAGTTCCTCACCCGTGTCTGCTCACCACGCCTCTCCTCCCTCACCTCGTCTCCCTCCCGCTCACCCTCCTCCTCACCACTCTCCTCACCCCTCTCCCTGCCGCTCTCCTCACCCCTCTCCTCACCCCTCTCCTCACCCCGCTCCTCACCCCGCTCCTCACCCCTCTCCTCACCCCTCTCACCACTCTCCTCACCCCGCTCCTCACCCCTCTCCTCACCCCTCTCCTCACCCTTCTCACCCCTCTCCTCACCCCTCTCCTCACCCTTCTCCTCACCCTTCTCACCCCTCTCCTCACCCCTCTCCTCACCCTTCTCCTCACCCTTCTCACCCCTCTCCTCACCCCTCTCCTCACCCTTCTCCTCACCCTTCTCACCCCTCTCCTCACCCCTCTCCTCACCCTTCTCCTCACCCTTCTCCTCACCCCGCTCCTCACCCCGCTCCTCACCCCTCTCCTCACCCCGCTCCTCACCCCGCTCCTCACCCCTCTCCTCACCCCTCCGGGTGAGGAAGGAGGTGTTAATGAGGATGCTGTCTTGAAACGCCGATTTGGGGATATCTGCACGGAGAGACACGGGGGAGACACGGGGGAGACACGGGTGAGACACGAGACACGAGTGAGACACGGGTGAGACACGAGTGAGACACGGGTGAGACACGAGACACGGGAGAGACACGGGTGAGACACGGGAGAGACACGGGGGAGACACGAGACACGGGTGAGACACGGGGGAGACACGGGTGAGACACGGGAGAGACACGGGGGAGACACGAGACACGGGTGAGACACGGGGGAGACACAGGTGAGACACGGGAGAGACACGGGGGAGACACGGGGGAGACGCGGGGGAGACACGAGACACGGGTGAGACACGGGGGAGACACGGGTGAGACACGGGTGAGACACGGGGGAGACACGGGGGAGACACGAGACACGAGAGAGACACGGTGAGACACGGGGGAGACACGAGAGAGACATGAGACACGGGTGAGACACGAGAGAGACACGAGACACGGGGGAGACACGGGTGAGACACGAGACACGGGTGAGACACGGGTGAGACACGGGGGAGACGCGGGGGAGACACGAGACACGGGTGAGACACGGGGGAGACATGGGTGAGACACGGGGGAGACACGGGTGAGACACAGGGGAGACGCGGGGGAGACACGAGACACGGGTGAGACACGGGGGAGACACGGGGGAGACACGGATGAGACACGAGAGAGACACGGGGGAGACACGAGATACGAGTGAGACACGGGTGAGACACGGGGGAGACACGGGGTAGACACGGATGAGACACGGGTGAGACACGGGGGAGACACGAGAGAGACATGAGACACGGGGAGACACGGGTGAGACACGGGGGAGACACGAGAGAGACATGAGACACGGGTGAAACACGAGACACGGGTGAGACACGGGGGAGACACGAGACACGGGGGAGACACGGGGGAGACACGAGACACGGGGGAGACACGGGTGAGACACGGGGGAGACACGAGAGAGACATGAGACACGGGGGAGACACGGGTGAGACACGGGGGAGACACGAGAGAGACATGAGACACGGGTGAAACACGTGGGAGACACGAGACACGGGGGAGACACGAGAGAGACATGAGACACGGGGGAGACACGGGTGAGACACGGGGGAGACACGAGAGAGACATGAGACACGGGTGAAACACGCGGGAGACACGAGACACGGGGGAGACACGGGTGAGACACGAGACACGGGTGAGACACGGGGGAGACACGAGACACGGGGGAGACACGGGTGAGACACGGGTGAGCTCCTCCGGCATGCGAGGCTGCGTTGGCTGGGGTCGTGTAGCCCGCATGGCCAGCAGCCACCGCATGGCCAGCAGCCACCGCATGGCCAGCAGCCACCGCATGGCCAGCAGCCACCGCATGGCCAGCAGCCACCGCATGGCCAGCAGCCACCGCATGGCCAGCAGCCACCGCATGGCCAGGCCGCTTCTGTTTGGCCGGATCGAGGGGGCTAAACGGGCCCGACACGGACTGGAGAGAGACGGAGTGATGTGGTAGAGGAGGACGTGGAGCTGAGTGGACCGGTGCCAGCGGCGGTGTCAAGATCGCCCTCTGTGGAGGAGGCTCGTGAGGGCAGTGGAGCGACGCTCACAACAACGAGCGGAGCGTCGGGCGGCTAAATGCAGCGAGTTGGCACTGCATGGGGCACGGGTGGTGCCTCTGCCAATCATCTCAGTCGGTCGACCCATGGCACCCGGCTCTGTCCCGTGACCTCCGGTCAGCGAGCGACACTTCACGTGGTAGCCTCAAAGTGCACCTAGCCTGGCACAGGCGCCGTGGTGATGGCACCATCACTTAGTGGCGAATGGCGGATATTGTATGTGGTGTTGGATGTAGTAGTGTTGGTTCTGGTGGTTGTGGTGGTTGTGGTGGTGTTGGATGTAGTGGTGTTGGTTCTGGTGGTGGTGGTTGTGGTGGTGTTGGATGTAGTGGTGTTGGTTCTGGTGGTTGTGGTGGTTGTGGTGGTGTTGGATGTAGTGGTGTTGGTTCTGGTGGTGGTGGCGGTGGTTGTGGTGGTGTTGGATGTAGTGGTTTTGGTTGTGGTGGTGGTTGTGGTGGTGTTAGATGTGGTGGTGTTGGTGGTTGTTGTGGTGGTGGTCTATAGTGGTGGTGGTTGTGGTGGTATTGGATGTAGTGGTGTTGGTTGTGGTGGTGGTTGTGGTGTTGGTGGTTGTTGTGGTGGTGGTGGTGGTGTTGGATGTAGTAGTTTTGGTTGTGGTGGTGCTAGATGTGGTGGTGTTGGTGGTTGTTGTGGCGCTGGTGGTGGTTGTGGTGTTGGTGGTTGTGGTGGTGGTTGTGGTGGTGGTGGTGGTGTTGAATGTAGTGGTTTTGGTTGTGGTGGTGCTAGATGTGGTGGTGTTGGTGGTTGTTGTGGTGGTGGTGGTGTTAGATGTGGTGGTGGTGGTTGTGGTGGTGTTAAATGTAGTGGTTTTGGTTGTGGTGGTGGTTGTGTAGGTTGTGGTGGTGTTGGTGGTTGTGGTGTTGGTTGTGGTGGTGGTGGTTGTAGTGGTGGTGGTGGTTGTAGTGGTGGTGGTTGTGGTGGTGTTAGATGTGGTGGTGTTGGTGGTTGTTGTGGTGGTGGTTGTTGTGGTGTTAGATGTGGTGGTGTTGGTGGTTGTTGTGGTGGTGGTTGTTGTGGTGGTGGTGGTTGTGGTGGTGGTTGTAGTTGTGGTGGTTGTGGTGGTGGTTGACCCGTGTTGATGAAGAGGGTGTCCATGACGGTGCAGTTGGAGAAGACGAGGCGTGAGGAGGAGACGTCGTCAAAGACGCAAGACTCAAACCGCGAGTCCTCGAAGCGCACCGCGTACAGATGGATCCCCACGAACCTAGCAACCACACATAGCAACCACACATAGCAACCACACATAGCAACCACACATAGCAACCACACATAGCAACCACACGTAGCAACCACACGTAGCAACCACACATAGCAACCACACAGCAACCGCGTACAGGTGGATCCCCACGAACCTAGCAACCACACATAGCAACCACACATAGCAACCACACATAGCAACCACACATAGCAACCACACGTAGCAACCACACATAGCAACCACACATAGCAACCACACATAGCAACCACACATAGCAACCTAGCAACCACACATAGCAACCACACATAGCAACCACACATAGCAACCGCGTACAGGTGGATCCCCACGAACCTAGCAACCACACATAGCAACCACACATAGCAACCACACATAGCAACCACACATAGCAACCACACATAGCAACCACACAGCAACCGCGTACAGGTGGATCCCCACGAACCTAGCAACCACACATAGCAACCACACATAGCAACCACACGTAGCAACCACACGTAGCAACCACACATAGCAACCACACAGCAACCGCGTACAGGTGGATCCCCACGAACCTAGCAACCACACATAGCAACCACACATAGCAACCACACAGCAACCGCGTACAGGTGGATCCCCACGAACCTAGCAACCACACATAGCAACCACACATAGCAACCACACGTAGCAACCACACGTAGCAACCACACATAGCAACCACACAGCAACCGCGTACAGGTGGATCCCCACGAACCTAGCAACCACACATAGCAACCACACATAGCAACCACACAGCAACCGCGTACAGGTGGATCCCCACGAACCTAGCAACCACACATAGCAACCACACATAGCAACCACACGTAGCAACCACACGTAGCAACCTAGCAACCACACGTAGCAACCTAGCAACCACACATAGCAACCACACATAGCAACCGCGTACAGGTGGATCCCCACGAACCTAGCAACCACACATAGCAACCACACATAGCAGCCACACATAGCAACCACACAGCAACCGCGTACAGGTGGATCCCCACGAACCTAGCAACCACACATAGCAACCACACATAGCAACCACACAGCAACCGCGTACAGGTGGATCCCCACGAACCTAGCAACCACACATAGCAACCACACATAGCAACCACACATAGCAACCACACATAGCAACCGCGTACAGGTGGATCCCCACGAACCTAGCAACCACACATAGCAACCACACATAGCAACCACACAGCAACCGCGTACAGGTGGATCCCCACGAACCTAGCAACCACACATAGCAACCACACGTAGCAACCACACGTAGCAACCACACATAGCAACCACACATAGCAACCGCGTACAGGTGGATCCCCACGAACCTAGCAACCACACATAGCAACCACACATAGCAACCGCGTACAGGTGGATCCCCACGAACCTAGCAACCACACATAGCAACCACACATAGCAGCCACACATAGCAACCGCGTACAGGTGGATCCCCACGAACCTAGCAACCACACATAGCAACCACACATAGCAACCGCGTACAGGTGGATCCCTACGAACCTAGCAACCACACATAGCAACCACACATAGCAACCACATAGCAACCGCGTACAGGTGGATCCCCACGAACCTAGCAACCACACATAGCAACCACACATAGCAACCACACATAGCAACCACACATAGCAACCACACATAGTAACCGCACATAGCAACCACACATAGCAACCGCGTACAGGTGGATCCCCACGAACCTAGCAACCACACATAGTAACCACACATAGCAACCACACATAGCAACCGCGTACAGGTGGATCCCCACGAACCTAGCAACCACACATAGCAACCACACATAGCAACCGCGTACAGGTGGATCCCCACGAACCTAGCAACCACACATAGCAACCACACTTAGCAACCGCGTACAGGTGGATCCCCACGAACCTAGCAACCACACATAGCAACCACACATAGCAACCGCGTACAGGTGGATCCCCACGAACCTAGCAACCACACATAGCAACCACACATAGCAACCACACATAGCAACCACACAAAGCAACCGCATACAGGTGGATCCCCACGAACCTAGCAACCACACATAGCAACCACACATAGCAACCACACATAGCAACCGCGTACAGGTGGATCCCCACGAACCTAGCAACCACACATAGCAACCACACATAGCAACCGCGTACAGGTGGATCCCCACGAACCTAGCAACCACACATAGCAACCACACATAGCAACCGCGTACAAGTGGATCCCCACGAACCTAGCAACCACACATAGCAACCGCATAGCAACCGTATGACAACCACGTAGCAACCACACAGACAACCGCATAGCAACCGTATGGCAAACAGCAACCGCATAGCAACCGCGTACAGGTGGATTCTCACGAACCAAGCAACCACACGGACAACGGCATAGCAACCACAAAGCAACCACGTACAGGTGCATCCCCACGAGTCTAGCAACCACACAGCAACTATTTGTGTCTCCCCGTGTCTCTCTCCGTGTGTCTCCCCGTGTGTCTCCCCGTGTCTCTCTCCGTGTCTCTCTCCGTGTGTCTCTCCCCGTGTGTCTCTCTCCGTGTCTCTCTCCGTGTGTCTCCCCGTGTGTCTCTCCCCGTATCTCTCTCCGTGTGTCTCCCCGTGTCTCTCCCCGTGTCTCTCCCCGTGTCTCTCCGCGTGTCTCTCCGCGTGTCTCTCCCCGTGTGTCTCCCCGTGTCTCTCTCCGTGTGTGTCTCTCCCCGTATCTCTCTCCGTGTGTCTCTCCGTGTGACTCCCCGTGTGTCTCTCCGTGTCTCTCCCCGTGTCTCTCTCCGTGTGTCTCTCTCCGTGTGTCTCCCCGTGTCTCTCTCCGTGTGTCTCTCTCCGTGTGTGTCTCTCCCCGTATCTCTCTCCGTGTTGCTCCTCGTGTCTCTCCCCGTGTCTCCGTGTGTCTCCCCGTGTCTTTCTCCGTGTGTCTCTCCCCGTGTCTCCGTGTGTCTTCTCGTGTCTCTCCCCGTGTCTCCGTGTGTCTCCCCGTGTCTATCTCCCCGTGCCTCTCCCCGTGTCTCTCTCTGTGTCTCTCCCCGTGTCCCTCTCCGTGTCTCTCCCCGTGTGTCTCTCCCCGTGTGTCTCTCTCCGTGTGTCTCTCCGTGTCGCTCTCCGTGTGTCTCTCCGTGTGTCTCTCTCCGTGTGTCTCTCTCCGTGTGTCTCTCTCCGTGTGTCTCTCCCCGTGTGTCTCTCTCCGTGTGTCTCTCCCCGTGTGTCTCTCTCCGTGTCTCCCCGTGTGTCTCCCCGTGTGTCTCTCCCCGTATCTCTCTCCGTGTGTCTCCCCGTGTCTCTCCCCGTGTGTCTCCCCGTGTCTCTCTCCGTGTGTGTCTCTCCCCGTATCTCTCTCCGTGTCTCTCTCCGTATGTCTCTCTCGGTGTCTCTCCCCGTGTCTCCGTGTGTCTCCCCGTGTCTATCTCCCCGTGTCTCTCCCCGTGTCTCTCCCCGTGTGTCTCTCCCCGTGTGTCTCTCCCCGTGTGTCTCTCCGTGTCGCTCTCCGTGTCTCTCTCCGTGTGTCTCTCTCCGTGTCTCTCTCCGTGTGTCTCTCTCCGTGTGTCTCTCCCCGTGTCTCTCTCCGTGTGTCTCTCCCCGTGTCTCTCTCCGTGTGTCTCCCCGTGTCTCTCCCCGTGTCTCCGTGCGTCTCCCCGTGTCTCTCTCCCCGTGTCTCTCTCCGTGTCTCTCTCCCCGTGTCTCTCTCCGTGTGTCTCTCCCCGTGTCTCTCTCCGTGTGTCTCCCCGTGCCTGTCTCCATACCTGTCCTTTCTGTAGACACAATCCACATGTCTCTGGTTGTGCAGCGAGAAGTTGAAGAGTGCTCCCGTCACCGTCTCTCCGTGTCTCTCTCCCCGTGTCTCTCTCCGTGTGTCTCTCCCCGTGTCTCTCCCCGTGTCTCTCTCCGTGTCTCTCTCCCCGTGTCTCTCTCCGTGTGTCTCTCCCCGTGTCTCTCTCCGTGTGTCTCTCCCCGTGTCTCTCTCCGTGTGTCTCTCCCCGTGCCTGTCTCCATACCTGTCCTTTCTGTAGACACAAGCCACATGTCTCTGGTTGTGCAGCGAGAAGTTGAAGAGTGCTCCCGTCACCGTCTCTCCGTGGAACTCGCGAACGCGGCCCACGTGCAGCGCCCACTCTAGCTGGGCAGGAGCCCAGCAGGACAGCCCACACAAGCTGCACACGCAGAGACACACGTACACGGAGAGACACACGTGAACACACAGAGACACAAGCTGCACACACAGAGACACACGTACACACAGAGACACACGTACACACAGAGACACGTACACGCAGTGACACGCGTACACACAGAGACACACGTACACACAAAGACACAAGCTGCACACACAGAGACACACGTACACACAGAGACACACGTGAACACACAGAGACACAAGTTGCACACACAGAGACACGTACACGCAGAGACACGTGAACACACAGAGACACACGTACACACAGAGACACGTGAACACACAGAGACACAAGCTGCACACACAGAGACACGCGAACACACAGAGACACGCGTACACACAGAGACGCGAACACACAGAGACACACGAACACACAGAGACACACGTACACACAGAGACACACGTACACACAGAGACACGCGTACACACAGAGACACACGTACACACAGAGACACACGTACACGCAGAGACACGTGAACACACAGAGACACACGTACACGCAGAGAGACACGTACACACAGAGACACGTACACACAGAGACACACGTGAACACAGAGACACACGTACACACAAAGACACAAGCTGCACACACAGAGACACACGTACACACAGAGACACGTACACACAGAGACATAAGCTGCACACACAGAGACACGAACACACAGAGACACACGTACACACAGAGACACGCGAACACACAGAGACATGAACACAGAGACACACGTACACACAGAGACACAAGCTGCACACACAGAGACACACGTACACACAGAGACACACGTACACACAGAGACACGTAAACACAGACACGTACACACAGAGACACACGTACACACAGAGACACAAGCTGCACACACAGAGACACACGAACACACAGAGACACAAGCTGCACACACAGAGACAGAAGCTGCACACACAGAGACACACGAACACACAGAGACACAAGCTGCACACACAGAGACACACGTACACAGAGACACAAGCTGCACACACAGAGACACACGTACACACAGAGACACGCGTACACACAGAGACACGTAAACACAGACACGTACACACAGAGACACGTGAACACGCAGAGACACGCGTACACACAGAGACACAAGCTGCACACACAGAGAGACACGTACACACACAGACACATGTACACACAAAGACACAAGCTGCACACACAGAGACACGCGTACACACAGAGACACGTACACACAGAGACACACGTACACAAAGAGACACACGCACACACAGAGACACGCGTACACACAGAGACACGCGTACACACAGAGACACGCGTACACACAGACACAAGTACACGCAGAGACATGCGTACACACAGAGACACACGTACACACAGAAACACGTACACACAGAGACACACGAACACAGAGACAGGCGTACACACAGAGACACGCGGACACACAGAGACACGCGTACACGCAGAGACACGCGTACACGCAGAGACACGCGAACACGCAGAGACACGCGAACACGCAGAGACACACGAACACAGAGACAGGCGTACACACAGAGACACGCGAACACACAGAGGCACACGTACACGCAGAGACACGAACACACAGAGACACGTACACACAGAGACACGCGTACACGCAGAGACACAAGGACACACAGAGACACGCGTACACACAGAGACACGCGAACACACAGAGACACACGTACACACAGAGACACGAACACACAGAGACACACGTACACGCAGAGACACGAACACACAGAGACACGTACACACAGACACGCGTACACGCAGAGACACGCATACACGCAGAGACACGCGAACACACAGAGACACACGAACACACAGATACACGAACACACAGAGACACGAACACACAGAGACACACGTACACACAGAGACACACGAACACACAGACACACGCACACACAGAGACACGTAAACACAGACACGTACACACAGAGACACACGTACACACAGAGACACACGTACACACAGAGACACACGTACACACAGAGACACACGGACACACAGAGACACAAGTACACGAAGACACACGTACACACAGAGACACACGTACACACAGAGACACACGAACACACAGAGACACACGTACACACAGAGACACGAACACACAGAGACACACGTACACAGAGACACACGTACACAGAGACACGAACACACAGAGACACGAACACACAGAGACACGAACACACAGAGACACACGTACACACAGAGACACACGTACACACAGAGACACGGACACACAGAGACACACGTACACACAGAGACACACGAACACAGAGACACGCGTACACGCAGAGACACGCGTACACGCAGAGACACGCGTACACACAGAGACACACGAACACACAGAGACACGTACACACAGAGACACACGTACACACAGAGACACACGAACACACAGAGACACACGTACACACAGAGACACGTACACACAGAGACACACGTACATACAGAGACACACGTACACACAGAGACACGTGAACACACAGAGACACGAACACACAGAGACACACGAACACACAGAGACACGAACACACAGAGACACACGTACACACAGAGACACACGAACACACAGAGACACAAGTACACGAAGTCACCCACCTACCCATTCCCACACTCGCCAACCCACTGTAGGGCCAAGTGCTGTTAGCGAGCAGCACCGATGAAGGCCGGCACAGTACACGTGGGAGTGGGTGGCCACTACCACGCCCAGCCGCCTTTGTCTCCCCAGTGGCGATGTTTACACACAGCACCAGGTACTCATTTGAGGCCGAGTCGACCTAGGGGAGGCTCAGGACGGGTTCAGATAGCTCGGCGCGCTGACCGCTGCACCACCGCTCCACACCCACCCAACCCAGCCACACAATGAGAATTCTGAAGCCCATCATCACCTGAATGAGAGGTTAAACCACATTGGTAGCAGCCACAGAGTGGAGGCCTTCAGCTCCGGAGAGAAGAGGCCTGGGAGACTTCGGAAAGCCTGGAAATAAAGTCGTAGGGTCACCGATATAGGTAATGCAGTGCACTGATTGTGAGTCTATGGCTCTCTGTGTGAGTGAGTCTATGGCTCTCTGTGTGGTGAGTCTATGGGTCTCTGTGTGAGTGAATCTATGGCTCTCTGTGTGGTGAGTCTATGGGTCTCTGTGTGGTGAGTCTATGGCTCTCTGTGTGAGTCTATGGGTCTCTGTGTGAGTGAGTCTACGGCTCTCTGTGTGAGTCTGTGGGTCTCTGTGTGAGTGAGTCTATGGGTCTCTGTGTGGTGAGTATATGGGTCTCTATGTGAGTGAGTCTATGGGTCTCTGTGTGGTGAATCTATGGCTCTCTGTGTGGTGAGTCTAAGGGTCTCTGTGTGGTGAGTCTATGGGTCTCTGTGTGAGTGAGTCTCTGGGTCTCTGTGTGAGTGAGTCTATGGGTCTCTGTGTGAGTGAGTCTATGGGTCTCTGTGTGGTGAGTCTATGGGTCTGTGTGAGTGAGGCTATGGGTCTCTGTGTGAGTGAGTCTATGGGTCTCTGTGTGCTGAGTCTATGGGTCTCTGTGTGAGTCTATGGGTCTCTGTGTGAGTGAGTCTATGGATCTCTGTGTGGTGAGTCTATGGGTCTCTGTGTGAGTAAGTCTATGGGTCTCTGTGTGAGTGAGTCTATGGGTCTCTGTGTGAGTGAGTCTATGGGTCTCTGTGTGAGTGAATCTATGGGTCTCTGTGTGAGTGTGTCTATGGGTCTGTGTGAGTGAGGCTATGGGTCTCTGTGTGAGTGAGTCTATGGGTCTCTGTGTGAGTGAGTCTATGGGTCTCTGTGTGAGTGAGTCTATGGGTCTCTGTGTGCTGAGTCTATGGGTCTCTGTGTGAGTCTATGGGTCTCTGTGTGAGTGAGTCTATGGATCTCTGTGTGGTGAGTCTATGGGTCTCTGTGTGAGTAAGTCTATGGGTCTCTGCGTGCTGAGTCTATGGGTCTCTGTGCGCTGAGTCTATGGGTCTGTGTGAGTGAGTCTATGGGTCTCTGTGTGCTGAGTCTATGGGTCTGTGTGAGTGAGGCTATGGGTCTCTGTGTGAGTGAGTATGGGTCTCTGTGTGCTGAGTCTATGGGTCTCTGTGTGAGTCTATGGGTCTCTGTGTGAGTGAGTCTATGGATCTCTGTGTGGTGAGTCTATGGGTCTCTGTGTGAGTCTATGGGTCTCTGTGTGAGTCTGTGGGTCTGTGTGTGAGTCTATGGGTCTCTGTGTGAGTCTATGGGTCTCTGTGTGAGTGAGTCTGTGGGTCTCTGTGTGAGTCAATGGATCTCTGTGTGAGTCTATGGGTCTCTTTGTGAGTCTATGGGTCTCTGTGTGAGTCTATGGGTCTCTGTGTGAGTGAGTCTGTGGGTCTCTGTGTGGTGAGTCTATGGGTCTCTGTGTGAGTCTATGGGTCTCTGTGTGAGTCTGTGGGTCTGTGTGTGAGTCTATGGGTCTCTGTGTGAGTCTATGGGTCTCTGTGTGAGTGAGTCTGTGGGTCTCTGTGTGAGTCAATGGATCTCTGTGTGAGTCTGTGAGTCTGTGTGTGAGTCTATGGGTCTCTTTGTGAGTCTATGGGTCTCTGTGTGAGTCTATGGGTCTCTGTGTGAGTGAGTCTGTGGGTCTCTGTGTGAGTGAGTCTGTGGGTCTCTGTGTGAGTCTGAGGCTTGCCTGTGAGACGTGAGTGAGGGATCGCACTCCGAGTCTCTGGAACCAGGTCCCTGTCTCCGACTGCAGCTCATTGAGGTCACTCTGGACTGGCAGACTCACTCCCAGCTGGGACAAGTCTGTCACCTACGTACTCACAGAGACGCGCACACAAGGACACTCGAACTTGCATGCACCTAGCCTGGCACTCCCCGGTAGTATCTTCCACGAGGCTCCTGCTCCACAGAGGCCGATCTTGACACCGCTGGTACCAGTCATCGGCAAGTCCACTCAGCTCCACGTCCTCCTGTACCACGTCACTCCATCCAATCTCTAGCACGTGACACTCACCCACCACTCACCCATCACCCACACTCATCAACCCTCCCCCCTACACTCACTCCCCACTCACCCCCCCACTCACCCCCCACTCACCCCTCCCCCACACTCATCAACCCTCCCTCACACTCACCCCCCCACTCACCCATCACTCACCCCCCCTCACACTCACCCCCCCCACTCACCCCCCACTCACACTCACCCACCACTCACCCCCACTCATCAACCCTCCCCCACTCACCCCCCCTCACCCCTCCCCCCCCCCACTCACCCCTCCCCCCCCACTCACCCCCCCCCCCACTCACCGGGTAGACCTCCTCTGGGTGGCCCCTCCCCTTGGCGTTGATGTCGTGAATCTCCTTCAGCACCATCCACGCCTCCTCGCGTCTCCCAACCTGCACCACCACCACCACCACCACTCTAGACCACCACCACCATAGACCACCACCACCACCACCACTCTAGACCACCACCACCATAGACCACCACCACCACCACCACTCTAGACCACCACCACCATAGACCACCACCACCACCACCACTCTAGACCACCACCACCACTCTAGACCACCACCACCATAGACCACCACCACCACCATAGACCACCACCACCACTCTAGACCACCACCACCACTCTAGACCACCACCACTATAGACCACCACCACCACCACTCTAGACCACCACCACCACCACTATAGACCACCACCACTCTAGACCACCACCACCACCACTCTAGACCACCACCATAGACCACCACCACCACCACCACCATAGACCACCACCATAGACCACCACCACCACCAACACCACCACCACTCTAGACCACCACCACCACTCTAGACCACCACCACCACCACTCTAGACCACCACCACTATAGACCACCACCACCATAGACCACCACCACCACTCTAGACCACCACCACCACTCTAGACCACCACCACTATAGACCACCACCACTCTAGACCACCACCACCACTCTAGACCACCACCACCATAGACCACCACCACCACTCTAGACCACCACCACCACTATAGACCACCACCACCACTCTAGACCACCACCATAGACCACCACCACCACTCTAGACCACCACCACCATAGACCACCACCACCACCACCACTCTAGACCACCACCACTCTAGACCACCACCACCACTCTAGACCACCACCACTCTAGACCACCACCACTCTAGACCACCACCACCACTCTAGACCACCACCACCACTCTAGACCACCACCACCACCACTATAGACCACCACCACTATAGACCACCACCACCACTCTAGACCACCACCACCACTATAGACCACCACCACTCTAGACCACCACCATAGACCACCACCACCACTACAGACCACCACCACCACCACTCTAGACCACCACTACACTAGACCACCACCACCACTACAGACCACCACCACTCTAGACCACCACCACCACTTTAGACCACCACCACCACTCTAGACCACCACCACCACTCTAGACCACCACCACCACTATAGACCACCACTCTAGACCACCACCACCACTCTAGACCACCACCACTATAGACCACCACCACCACTCTAGACCACCACTATAGACCACCACTCTAGACCACCACCACTATAGACCACCACCATAGACCACCACCACTCTAGACCACCACCACTCTAGACCACCACCACCACTCTAGACCACCACCACTCTAGACCACCACCACCATAGACCACCACCACCACTCTAGACCACCACCACCACTCTAGACCACCACCACTACAGACCACCACCATAGACCACCACCACCACTCTAGACCACCACCACCACTCTAGACCAACACCACCACTCTAGACCACCACCACTATAGACCACCACCACCACTCTAGACCACCACCACCATAGACCACCACCACCACTCTAGACCACCACCACTCTAGACCACCACCACTATAGACCACCACTATAGACCACCACCACTCTAGACCACCACCACTATAGACCACCACCACTATAGACCACCACCACTCTAGACCACCACTATAGACCACCACCACTCTAGACCACCACTATAGACCACCACTCTAGACCACCACTCTAGACCACCACCACTATAGACCACCACTATAGACCACCACTCTAGACCACCACCACTATAGACCACCACTATAGACCACCACTCTAGACCACCACTATAGACCACCACCACTCTAGACCACCACTATAGACCACCACCACTATAGACAACCACTCTAGACCACCACCACTCTAGACCACCACTGTAGACCACCACCACCACTCTAGACCACCACTATAGACCACCACCACTCTAGACCACCACTATAGACCACCACCACCACTCTAGACCACCACTATAGACCACCACCACCACTCTAGACCACCACCATAGACCACCACCACCACTACAGACCACCACTCTAGACCACCACCACTATAGACCACCACCACTCTAGACCACCACCACTCTAGACCACCACTCTAGACCACCACCAGCACCACTATAGACCAGCACCACTCTAGACCACCACCACCACTCTAGACCACCACTCTAGACCACCACCACTACAGACCACCACTCTAGACCACCACCACTATAGACCACCACCACTCTAGACCACCACCACCACTCTAGACCACCACTCTAGACCACCACCACTATAGACCACCACTATAGACCACCACCACCACTGTGGACCACCAGCACCACTGTAGACCACCACTGTAGACCACCACTGTAGACCACCACCACTCTAGACCACCACTCTAGACCACCACCACCACTATAGACCACCACCACTCTAGACCACCACCAGCACCACTGTAGACCAGCACCAGCAGCACCGCTCTAGGCCCCGTGCTCGCCTGCAGCAGGTGGAGGGGGCTCTCGGTGGTCAGGAGCGTGACGGTGGCGATGGCCGCGGCTCCGGGCAGCAAAGCTGCCACCACGAAGCCGCGCCAGGCGGAGCGGCCGCCCCAGCGCAGATCCTCACTCCAGCCTGGGGTGGGGGTGAGGGTGAGTGAGGGGGGTGAGGGTGAGGAGTGAGGAGTGTGGGGGGTGAGTGAGGGGAGTGAGTGAGGGGTGAGGGTGAGTGAGGGGGGTGAGGAGTGAGGGGGGTGAGTGAGGGGGGTGAGAGGGGTGAGGGGTGAGGGGTGAGGGTGAGTGAGGGTGGTGAGGGTGAGGAGTGAGGAGTGTGGGGGGTGAGTGAGGGTGGTGAGAGTGAGGGTGGTGAGGGTGGTGAGTGAGGGTGGTGAGGGTGGTGAGGGTGGTGAGAGTGAGGGGTGAGTGAGGGTGGTGAGTGAGGGTGGTGAGAGTGAGGGTGGTGAGGGTGGTGAGTGTGGGTGGTGAGAGTGAGGGTAGTGAGAGGGGTGAGTGTGGGTGGTGAGTGAGGGGGGTGAGTGAGGGTGGTGAGGGTGGTGAGGGTGGTGAGTGTGGGTGGTGAGAGTGAGGGTAGTGAGAGGGGTGAGTGAGGGTGGTGAGTGAGGGGGGTGAGTGAGGGTGGTGAGGGTGGTGAGGGTGGTGAGTGAGGGGGGTGAGGGTGAGGGTGGTGAGTGTGGAGAGTGAGGGTGGTGAGGGTGGTGAGTGTGGGTGGTGAGAGTGAGGGTGGTGAGAGTGGGTGGTGAGAGTGAGGGTGGTGAGTGTGGGTGGTGAGTGAGGGTGGTGAGTGTGGGTGGTGAGAGTGAGGGTGGTGAGTGTGGGTGGTGAGTGAGGGTGGTGAGTGTGGGTGGTGAGTGAGGGTGGTGAGTGTGGGTGGTGAGAGTGAGGGTGGTGAGTGTGGGTGGTGAGTGAGGGTGGTGAGTGTGGGTGGTGAGGGTGGTGAGTGTGGGTGGTGAGTGAGGGTGGTGAGTGAGGGTGGTGAGTGTGGGTGGTGAGAGTGGTGAGTGAGGGTGGTGAGTGTGGGTGGTGAGTGAGGGTGGTGAGGGTGGTGAGCGTGGGTGGTGAGTGAGGGTGGTGAGTGAGGGTGGTGAGTGTGGGTGGTGAGGGTGGTGAGCGTGGGTGGTGGAGTGAGGGTGGTGAGTGAGGGTGGTGAGGGTGGTGAGTGTGGGTGGTGAGGGTGGTGAGTGAGGGTGGTGAGTGAGGGTGGTGAGTGAGGGTGGTGAGGGTGGTGAGCGTGGGTAGTGAGTGAGGGTGGTGAGTGAGGGTGGTGAGTGTGGGTGGTGAGTGTGGTGGTGAGTGAGGGTGGTGAGTGTGGGTGGTGAGTGTGGGTGGTGAGGGTGGTGAGTGTGGGTGGTGTGGGTGGTGAGTGAGGGTGGTGAGTGTGGGTGGTGAGTGTGGGTGGGTGAGGGTGGTGAGTGTGGGTGGTGAGGGTGGTGAGAGTGAGGGTGGTGAGTGAGGGTGGTGAGGGTGGTGAGTGAGGGTGGTGAGTGTGGGTGGTGAGTGTGGGTGGTGAGTGAGGGTGGTGAGTGTGGGTGGTGAGGGTGGTGAGTGTGGGTGGTGAGTGAGGGTGGTGAGTGTGGGTGGTGAGTGAGGGTGGTGAGTGAAGGGGGTGAGTGAGGGTGGTGAGGGTGGTGAGGGTGGTGAGTGTGGGTGGTGAGAGTGAGGGTAGTGAGAGGGGTGAGTGAGGGTGGTGAGTGAGGGGGGTGAGTGAGGGTGGTGAGGGTGGTGAGGGTGGTGAGTGAGGGGGGTGAGGGTGAGGGTGGTGAGTGTGGAGAGTGAGGGTGGTGAGGGTGGTGAGTGTGGGTGGTGAGAGTGAGGGTGGTGAGAGTGGGTGGTGAGAGTGAGGGTGGTGAGTGTGGGTGGAGTGAGGTGGTGAGTGTGGGTGGTGAGAGTGAGGGTGGTGAGTGTGGGTGGTGAGTGAGGGTGGTGAGTGTGGGTGGTGAGTGAGGGTGGTGAGTGTGGGTGGTGAGAGTGAGGGTGGTGAGTGTGGGTGGTGAGTGAGGGTGGTGAGTGTGGGTGGTGAGGGTGGTGAGTGTGGGTGGTGAGTGAGGGTGGTGAGTGAGGGTGGTGAGTGTGGGTGGTGAGAGTGAGGGTGGTGAGGGTGGTGAGTGTGGGTGGTGAGGGTGGTGAGTGAGGGTGGTGAGTGTGGGTGGTGAGTGAGGGTGGTGAGGGTGGTGAGCGTGGGTGGTGAGTGAGGGTGGTGAGTGAGGGTGGTGAGTGTGGGTGGTGAGGGTGGTGAGCGTGGGTGGTGAGTGAGGGTGGTGAGTGAGGGTGGTGAGGGTGGTGAGTGTGGGTGGTGAGGGTGGTGAGTGAGGGTGGTGAGTGAGGGTGGTGAGTGAGGGTGGTGAGGGTGGTGAGCGTGGGTAGTGAGTGAGGGTGGTGGAGTGAGGGTGGTGAGTGTGGGTGGTGAGTGTGGGTGGTGAGTGAGGGTGGTGAGTGTGGGTGGTGAGTGTGGGTGGTGAGGGTGGTGAGTGTGGGTGGTGTGGGTGGTGAGTGAGGGTGGTGAGTGTGGGTGGTGAGTGTGGGTGGTGAGTGAGGGTGGTGAGTGTGGGTGGTGAGGGTGGTGAGAGTGAGGGTGGTGAGTGAGGGTGGTGAGGGTGGTGAGTGAGGGTGGTGAGTGTGGGTGGTGAGTGAGGGTGGTGAGTGAGGGTGGTGAGTGTGGGTGGTGAGGGTGGTGAGTGTGGTGGTGAGTGAGGGTGGTGAGTGTGGGTGGTGAGTGAGGGTGGTGAGTGAGGGTGGTGAGTGTGGGTGGTGAGGGTGGTGAGTGAGGGTGGTGGAGGGTGGTGAGTGTGGTGTGAGTGTGGGTGATGTGAGGGTGGTGTGTGTGGGTGGTGAGTGTGGGTGGTGAGTGAGGGTGGTGAGTGTGGGTGGTGAGGGTGGTGAGTGTGGGTGGGTGAGTGAGGGTGGTGAGTGAGGGTGGTGAGTGTGGGTGGTGAGTGAGGGTGGTGAGTGTGGGGTGAGTGTGGGTGTGAGTGAGGGTGGTGAGTGTGGGTGGTGAGGGTGGTGAGTGTGGGTGGTGAGTGAGGGTGGTGTGTGAGGGTGGTGAGTGTGGGTGGTGTGGGTGGTGAGTGAGGGTGGTGAGTGTAGGTGGTGAGTGTGGGTGGTGAGGGTGGTGAGTGAGGGTGGTGAGTGAGGGTGGTGAGTGTGGGTGGTGAGGGTGGTGAGTGAGGGTGGTGAGTGAGGGTGGTGAGTGTGGTGAGTGTGGGTGGTGGAGTGTGGGTGGTGAGTGAGGGTGGTGAGGGGGTGAGGGTGGTGAGTGTGGGTGGTGAGGGTGGGTGGTGAGGGTAGTGAGAGGGTGAGTGTGGTGGTGAGTGTGGGTGGTGAGTGTGGGTGGTGAGAGTGAGGGTGGTGAGTGTGGTGAGGGTGGTGAGTGTGGGTGGTGAGTGAGTGTGGTGAGTGTGGGTGGTGAGTTGGATGGGGGTGGTGAGTGAGGGTGGTGAGTGAGGGTGGAGAGTGGGTGGTGAGTGTGGGTGGTGAGTGAGTGTGGTGAGTGTGGGTGGTGAGTGTGGGTGGTGAGTGTGGGTGGTGAGTGTGGGTGGTGAGGGTGGTGAGTGAGTGTGGTGAGTGTGGTGTAGTGAGGTGGTGAGTGAGGGTGGTGAGTGTGGGTGGTGAGTGTGGGTGGTGAGTGTGGGTGGTGAGTGTGGGTGTTGAGGGTGGTGAGTGTGGTGGTGAGTGTGGTGAGTGAGGGTGTGAGTGTGGGTGGTGAGTGTGGGTGGTGAGTGAGGGTGGTGAGTGTGGGTGGTGAGGGTGGTGAGAGTGAGGGTGGTGAGTGAGGTTGGGGTGGTGAGTGAGGGTGGTGAGGGTGGTGAGTGTGGGTGGTGAGTGTGGGTGGTGAGTGAGGGTGGTGAGTGTGGGTGGTGAGTGTGGGTGTGAGTGAGGGTGGTGAGTGTGGGTGGTGAGGGTGGTGAGTGTGGGTGGTGAGTGAGGGTGGTGAGTGAGGGTGGTGAGTGTGGGTGGTGAGTGAGGGTGGTGAGTGTGGGTGGTGAGTGTGGGTGGTGAGTGAGGGTGGTGAGTGTGGGTGGTGAGGGTGGTGAGTGTGGGTGGTGAGTGAGGGTGGTGAGTGAGGGTGGTGAGTGTGGGTGGTGTGGGTGGTGAGTGAGGGTGGTGAGTGTGGGTGTGGTGAGTGTGGGTGGTGAGGGTGGTGAGTGAGGGTGGTGAGTGAGGGTGGTGAGTGTGGGTGGAGAGGGTGGTGAGTGAGGGTGGTGAGTGAGGGTGGTGAGTGTGGTGAGTGTGGGTGGTGAGTGTGGTGGTGAGTGAGGGTGGTGAGGGTGGTGTGGGTGGTGAGTGTGGGGTGGAGGTTAGGTGGTGAGGGTATGTAGGGTGAGGTGAGTGGGTGAGTGTGGGTGGTGAGTGTGGGTGGTGAGAGTGAGGGTGTGAGTGTGGTGAGGGTGGTGAGTGTGGGTGTTGAGTGAGTGTGGTGAGTGTGTTGTGAGTGTGGGTGTGAGGAGTGAGGGTGGTGAGTGAGGGTGGTGAGTGTGGGAGGTGAGTGTGGGTGGTGAGTGAGTGTGGTGAGTGTGGGTGGTGAGTGTGGGTGGTGAGTGTGGGTGGTGAGTGAGGGTGGTGAGGGTGGTGAGTGAGTGTGGTGAGTGTGGGTGGTGAGTGTGGGTGGTGAGTGAGGGTGGTGAGTGTGGGTGGTGAGTGTGGGTGGTGAGTGTGGGTGGTGAGTGTGGGTGGTGAGGGTGGTGAGTGTGGGTGGTGAGTGTGGTGAGTGAGGGTGGTGAGTGTGGGTGGTGAGTGTGGGTGGTGAGTGAGGGTGGTGAGTGTGGGTGGTGAGGGTGGTGAGAGTGAGGGTGGTGAGTGAGGGTGGTGAGGGTGGGAGTGAGGGTGGTGAGGGTGGTGAGTGTGGGTGGTGTGTGGGTGGTGATTGGATGAGTGGGTGGTGAGTGTGGGTGGTGAGTGTGGGAGTGAGTGAGGGTGGTGAGTGTGGGTGGTGAGGGTGGTGAGAGTGGGTGGAGAGAGGGTGGTGAGTGAGGGTGGTGAGTGTGGGTGGTGAGTGAGGGTGGTGAGTGTGGGTGGTGAGTGTGGGTGGTGAGTGAGGGTGGTGAGTGGTGGGTGGTGAGGGTGGTGAGTGGGTGGTGAGTGAGGGTGGTGAGTGAGGGTGGTGAGTGTGGGTGTGTGGGTGGTGAGTGAGGGTGGTGAGTGTGGGTGGTGAGTGTGGGTGGTGAGGGTGGTGAGTGAGGGTGGTGAGTGAGGGTGGGTGGTGTGGTGTGGGTGGTGAGTGAGGGTGTGAGTGAGGGTGGTGAGTGTGGTGAGAGTGGGTGGAGGTGGGTGGTGAGTGAGGGTGGTGAGGGTGGTGGGGGATGGTGGGAGTGGAGTGGTGAGGGAGAGGGTGGAGGTGAGGGTGGTGAGTGGAGGGGTGAGTGAGGGTGGTGAGTGTGAGGGTGGTGGGGGTGGTGAGTGTGGGTGGTGAGTGTGGGGTGGTGGAGGTGGTGAGGGTGGTGAGTGTGGTGGTGAGTGAGGGTGGTGAGGGTGGTGAGAGTGGGTGAGAGAGGGTGAGTGAGGGTGGTGAGTGTGGTGGTGAGTGTGGGTGGGTGAGTGGTGAGTGGGGTGGTGAGTGTGGGTGGTGAGTGTGGGTGGTGAGAGTGGTGAGGAGTGTGGAGTGTGTGTGGTGGTGAGTGAGGGTGGTGGAGAGGTGGTGAGGGTGTGAGTGGGTGGTGAGTGTGGGTGGTGAGTGTGGGTGGTGAGTGTGGGTGGTGAGTGTGGGTGGTGAGTGTGGTGGTGAGTGTGGGTGGTGAGTGTGGGTGGTGAGTGTGTGTGGTGAGTGTGGGTGGTGAGTGTGGGTGGTGAGTGAGTGTGGTGAGTGAGTGTGGTGAGTGTGGGTGGTGAGTGTGGGTGGTGAGTGTGGGTGGTGAGGGTGGTGAGTGTGGGTGGTGAGTGTGGGTGGTGAGTGTGGGTGGTGAGGGTGGTGAGTGTGGGTGGTGAGTGAGTGTGGTGAGTGAGGGTGGTGAGTGTGGGTGGTGAGTGTGGGTGGAGAGTGTGGGTGGTGAGAGTGAGGGTGGTGAGTGTGGGTGGTGAGTGAGGGTGGTGAGGGTGGTGAGTGAGGGTGGTGAGTGAGGGTGGTGAGTGTGGGTGGTGAGGGTGGTGAGTGAGGGTGGTGAGTGAGGGTGGTGAGTGTGGTGAGTGTGGGTGGTGAGTGTGGGTGGTGAGTGAGGGTGGTGAGGGTGGTGTGGGTGGTGAGTGTGGGTGGTGAGGGTGGGTGGTGAGGGTAGTGAGAGGGGGTGAGTGTGGGTGGTGAGTGTGGGTGGTGAGTGTGGGTGGTGAGAGTGAGGGTGGTGAGTGTGGTGAGGGTGGTGAGTGTGGGTGGTGAGTGAGTGTGGTGAGTGTGGGTGGTGAGTGTGGGTGGTGAGGGTGGTGAGTGAGGGTGGTGAGTGAGGGTGGTGAGTGTGGGTGTGAGTGTGGGTGGTGAGTGAGTGTGGTGAGTGTGGGTGGTGAGTGTGGGTGGTGAGTGTGGGTGGTGAGTGAGGGTGGTGAGGGTGGTGAGTGAGTGTGGTGAGTGTGGGTGGTGAGTGTGGGTGGTGAGTGAGGGTGGTGAGTGTGGGTGGTGAGTGTGGGTGGTGGTGTGGGTGGTGAGTGTGGGTGGTGAGGGTGGTGAGTGTGGGTGGTGAGTGTGGGTGGTGAGTGTGGGTGGTGAGTGTGGGTGGTGAGTGAGTGTGGTGAGTGAGTGTGGTGAGTGTGGGTGGTGAGTGTGGGTGGTGAGTGTGGGTGGTGAGGGTGGTGAGTGTGGGTGGTGAGTGTGGGTGGTGAGTGTGGGTGGTGAGGGTGGTGAGTGTGGGTGGTGAGTGAGGGTGGTGAGTGAGGGTGGTGAGTGTGGGTGGTGAGTGTGGGTGGTGAGTGTGGGTGGTGAGAGTGAGGGTGGTGAGTGTGGGTGGTGAGTGAGGGTGGTGAGGGTGGTGAGTGTGGGTGGTGAGTGTGGGTGGTGAGAGTGAGGGTGGTGAGTGTGGGTGGTGAGTGAGGGTGGTGAGGGTGGTGAGTGAGGGTGGTGAGTGAGGGTGGTGAGTGTGGGTGGTGAGGGTGGTGAGTGAGGGTGGTGAGTGAGGGTGGTGAGTGTGGTGAGTGTGGGTGGTGAGTGTGGGTGGTGAGTGAGGGTGGTGAGGGTGGTGTGGGTGGTGAGTGTGGGTGGTGAGGGTGGGTGGTGAGAGTGAGGGTGGTGAGTGGGGTGGTGAGTGAGGGTGGTGAGGGTGGTGAGTGAGGGTGGTGAGTGAGGGTGGTGAGTGTGGGTGGTGAGGGTGGTGAGTGAGGGTGGTGAGTGAGGGTGGTGAGTGTGGTGAGTGTGGGTGGTGAGTGTGGGTGGTGAGTGAGGGTGGTGAGGGTGGTGTGGGTGTGAGTGTGGGTGGTGAGGGTGGGTGGTGAGGGTAGTGAGAGGGGTGAGTGTGGGTGGTGAGTGTGGGTGGTGAGGGTGGTGAGTGAGGGTGGTGAGTGAGGGTGGTGAGTGTGGTGAGTGTGGGTGGTGAGTGTGGTGAGGGTGGGTGGTGAGTAACTCCGCTCACCGTAGTCCTGCAGGGTGACGCTGCCGAGGCCGGCGGCCAGCGCCGTGCCGAGTCCCCAGGCGAGGCAGAGCCACGAGAGATGAGCCAAGCGCCTCGGGGCTCCCAGAGACTCCACGTGGAGACTCACGGAGACGGGGAACACCCCTCCCCATACTGCGGGGAGACACACAGAGACACACAGAGACACGGGGAGACACACAGAGACACAGAGACACACAGAGCCACGAGAGATGAGCCAAGCGCCTCGGGGCTCCCAGAGACTCCACGTGGAGACTCACGGAGACGGGGAACACCCCTCCCATACTGCGGGGAGACACACAGAGACACACAGAGACACGGGGAGACACACAGAGACACAGAGACACACAGAGCCACGAGAGATGAGCCAAGCGCCTCGGGGCTCCCAGAGACTCCACGTGGAGACTCACGGAGACGGGGAACACCCCTCCCATACTGCGGGGAGACACACAGAGACACACAGAGACACGGGGAGACACACAGAGACACACAGAGACACAGAGACACACAGAGCCACGAGAGATGAGCCAAGCGCCTCGGGGCTCCCAGAGACTCCACGTGGAGACTCACGGAGACGGGGAACACCCCTCCCATACTGCGGGGAGACACACAGAGACACACAGAGACACGGGGAGACACACAGAGACACACAGAGACACAGAGACACACAGAGCCACGAGAGATGAGCCAAGCGCCTCGGGGCTCCCAGAGACTCCACGTGGAGACTCACGGAGACGGGGAACACCCCTCCCATACTGCGGGGAGAACACAGAGACACGGGGAGACACAGAGACACACAGAGACACACAGAGCCACGAGAGATGAGCCAAGCGCCTCGGGGCTCCCAGAGACTCCACGTGGAGACTCACGGAGACGGGGAACACCCCTCCCATACTGCGGGGAGACACACAGAGACACACAGAGACACGGGGAGACACACAGAGACATGGTGAGACACACAGAGACACACAGAGACACAGAGACACACAGAGACACAGAGACACACAGAGACACACAGAGCCACGAGAGATGAGCCAAGCGCCTCGGGGCTCCCAGGGACTCCACGTGGAGACTCACGGAGACGGGGAACACCCCTCCCATACTGCGGGGAGACACACAGAGACACACAGAGACACGGTGAGACACACAGAGACACACAGAGACACGGGGAGACACACAGAGACATGGTGAGACACACAGAGCCACGAGAGATGAGCCAAGCGCCTCGGGGCTCCCAGGGACTCCACGTGGAGACTCACGGAGACGGGGAACACCCCTCCCATACTGCGGGGAGACACACAGAGACACACAGAGACACGGTGAGACACACAGAGACACACAGAGACACGGGGAGACACACAGAGACATGGTGAGACACACAGAGCCACGAGAGATGAGCCAAGCGCCTCGGGGCTCCCAGGGACTCCACGTGGAGACTCACGGAGACGGGGAACACCCCTCCCATACTGCGGGGAGACACACAGAGACACACAGAGACACGGGGAGACACACAGAGACATGGTGAGACACACAGAGACACACAGAGACACAGAGACACACAGAGACACACAGAGCCACGAGAGATGAGCCAAGCGCCTCGGGGCTCCCAGAGACTCCACGTGGAGACTCACGGAGACGGGGAACACCCCTCCCATACTGCGGGGAGACACACAGAGACACACAGAGACACGGGGAGACACACAGAGACATGGTGAGACACACAGAGACACACAGAGACACAGAGACACACAGAGACACAGAGACACACAGAGACACACAGAGACACACAGAGCCACGAGAGATGAGCCAAGCGCCTCGGGGCTCCCAGAGACTCCACGTAGAGACTCACGGAGACGGGGAACACCCCTCCCATACTGCGGGGAGACACACAGAGACACACAGAGACACGGGGAGACACACAGAGACATGGTGAGACACACAGAGACACACAGAGACACAGAGACACACAGAGACACAGAGACACACAGAGACACACAGAGACACACAGAGACACACAGAGACACACAGAGACACGAGAGATGAGCCAAGCGCCTCGGGGCTCCCAGGGACTCCACGTGGAGACTCACGGAGACGGGGAACACCCCTCCCATACTGCGGGGAGACACACAGAGACACACAGAGACACGGGGAGACACACAGAGACATGGTGAGACACACAGAGACACACAGAGACACAGAGACACACAGAGACACAGAGACACACAGAGACACACAGAGACACACAGAGCCACGAGAGATGAGCCAAGCGCCTCGGGGCTCCCAGAGACTCCACGTAGAGACTCACGGAGACGGGGAACACCCCTCCCATACTGCGGGGAGACACACAGAGACACACAGAGACACGGGGAGACACACAGAGACATGGTGAGACACACAGAGACACACAGAGACACAGAGACACACAGAGACACAGAGACACACAGAGACACACAGAGACACACAGAGACACACAGAGACACGAGAGATGAGCCAAGCGCCTCGGGGCTCCCAGGGACTCCACGTGGAGACTCACGGAGACGGGGAACACCCCTCCCATACTGCGGGGAGACACACAGAGACACACAGAGACACGGGGAGACACACAGAGACATGGTGAGACACACAGAGACACACAGAGACACAGAGACACACAGAGACACAGAGACACACAGAGACACACAGAGCCACGAGAGATGAGCCAAGCGCCTCGGGGCTCCCAGGGACTCCACGTGGAGACTCACGGAGACGGGGAACACCCCTCCCATACTGCGGGGAGACACACAGAGACACACAGAGACACGGGGAGACACACAGAGACATGGTGAGACACACAGAGACACACAGAGACACAGAGACACACAGAGACACAGAGACACACAGAGACACACAGAGACACACAGAGACACGAGAGATGAGCCAAGCGCCTCGGGGCTCCCAGGGACTCCACGTAGAGACTCACGGAGACGGGGAACACCCCTCCCATACTGCGGGGAGACACACAGAGACACACAGAGACACGGGGAGACACACAGAGACATGGTGAGACACACAGAGACACACAGAGACACAGAGACACACAGAGACACAGAGACACACAGAGACACACAGAGACACACAGAGCCACGAGAGATGAGCCAAGCGCCTCGGGGCTCCCAGAGACTCCATGTGGAGACTCACGGAGACGGGGAACACCCCTCCCATACTGCGGGGAGACACACAGAGACACACAGAGACACGGGGAGACACACAGAGACATGGTGAGACACACAGAGACACACAGAGACACAGAGACACACAGAGACACAGAGACACACAGAGACACACAGAGACACACAGAGACACACAGAGACACGAGAGATGAGCCAAGCGCCTCGGGGCTCCCAGGGACTCCACGTGGAGACTCACGGAGACGGGGAACACCCCTCCCATACTGCGGGGAGACACACAGAGACACACAGAGACACGGGGAGACACACAGAGACATGGTGAGACACACAGAGACACACAGAGACACAGAGACACACAGAGACACAGAGACACACAGAGACACACAGAGCCACGAGAGATGAGCCAAGCGCCTCGGGGCTCCCAGGGACTCCACGTGGAGACTCACGGAGACGGGGAACACCCCTCCCATACTGCGGGGAGACACACAGAGACACACAGAGACACGGGGAGACACACAGAGACATGGTGAGACACACAGAGACACACAGAGACACAGAGACACACAGAGACACAGAGACACACAGAGGACACACAGAGACACACAGAGACACGAGAGATGAGCCAAGCGCCTCGGGGCTCCCAGGGACTCCACGTAGAGACTCACGGAGACGGGGAACACCCCTCCCATACTGCGGGGAGACACACAGAGACACACAGAGACACGGGGAGACACACAGAGACATGGTGAGACACACAGAGACACACAGAGACACAGAGACACACAGAGACACAGAGACACACAGAGACACACAGAGACACGAGAGATGAGCCAAGCGCCTCGGGGCTCCCAGGGACTCCACGTGGAGACTCACGGAGACGGGGAACACCCCTCCCATACTGCGGGGAGACACACAGAGACACACAGAGACACGGGGAGACACACAGAGACATGGTGAGACACACAGAGACACACAGAGACACAGAGACACACAGAGACACAGAGACACACAGAGACACACAGAGCCACGAGAGATGAGCCAAGCGCCTCGGGGCTCCCAGGGACTCCACGTGGAGACTCACGGAGACGGGGAACACCCCTCCCATACTGCGGGGAGACACACAGAGACACACAGAGACACGGGGAGACACACAGAGACATGGTGAGACACACAGAGACACACAGAGACACAGAGACACACAGAGACACAGAGACACACAGAGACACACAGAGACACACAGAGACACGAGAGATGAGCCAAGCGCCTCGGGGCTCCCAGGGACTCCACGTGGAGACTCACGGAGACGGGGAACACCCCTCCCATACTGCGGGGAGACACACAGAGACACACAGAGACACGGGGAGACACACAGAGACATGGTGAGACACACAGAGACACACAGAGACACAGAGACACACAGAGACACAGAGACACACAGAGACACACAGAGCCACGAGAGATGAGCCAAGCGCCTCGGGGCTCCCAGGGACTCCACGTGGAGACTCACGGAGACGGGGAACACCCCTCCCATACTGCGGGGAGACACACAGAGACACGGGGAGACACACAGAGACATGGTGAGACACACAGAGACACACAGAGACACAGAGACACACAGAGACACAGAGACACACAGAGACACACAGAGACACACAGAGACACGAGAGATGAGCCAAGCGCCTCGGGGCTCCCAGGGACTCCACGTGGAGACTCACGGAGACGGGGAACACCCCTCCCATACTGCGGGGAGACACACAGAGACACACAGAGACACGGGGAGACACACAGAGACATGGTGAGACACACAGAGACACACAGAGACACAGAGACACACAGAGACACAGAGACACACAGAGACACACAGAGCCACGAGAGATGAGCCAAGCGCCTCGGGGCTCCCAGAGACTCCACGTGGAGACTCACGGAGACGGGGAACACCCCTCCCATACTGCGGGGAGACACGGGGAGACAAGGGGATACACACAGAGACACACAGAGACACGGGGAGACACACGGAGACATGGTGAGACACACAGAGACATGGTGAGACACACGGAGACACACAGAGACATGGTGAGACACACAGAGACATGGTGAGACACACAGAGACATGGTGAGACACACGGAGACACACAGAGACATGGTGAGACACAGAGACACACAGAGACATGGGGAGACACACAGAGACACAGAGACACACAGAGACACACAGAGCCACGAGAGATGAGCCAAGCGCCTCGGGGCTCCCAGGGACTCCACGTGGAGACTCACGGAGACGGGAAACACCCCTCCCATACTGCGGGGAGACACACAGAGACAAGGGGATACACACAGAGACACACAGAGACACGGGGAGACACACGGAGACACACAGAGACATGGTGAGACACACAGAGACATGGTGAGACACACAGAGACATGGTGAGACACACGGAGACACACAGAGACATGGTGAGACACAGAGACACACAGAGACATGGGGAGACACACAGAGACACAGAGACACACAGAGACACACAGAGCCACGAGAGATGAGCCAAGCGCCTCGGGGCTCCCAGGGACTCCACGTGGAGACTCACGGAGACGGGGAACACCCCTCCCATACTGCGGGGAGACACGGGGAGACACACAGAGACACGGGGAGACACGGGGAGACACACAGAGACATGGTGAGACACACAGAGACATGGTGAGACACACGGAGACACACAGAGACATGGTGAGACACACAGAGACATGGTGAGACACACGGAGACACACAGAGACATGGTGAGACACACGGAGACACACAGAGACATGGTGAGACACAGAGAGACACGGGGAGACACAGAGACATGGTGGGATACACAGAGACACGGGGAGACACGGGGAGACACAGAGACATGGTGAGACACACAGAGACATGGTGAGATACAGAGACACGGGGAGACACTTGGAGATACACAGAGACACGGGGAGAGACACAGAGACATGGGGAGACACACGGAGACATGGTGAGACACGGGGAGACACACAGAGACATAGGGAGACACACAGAGACACGGTGAGACACGGGGAGACACAGAGACACGGTGAGACACACAGAAACATGGTGAGACACACAGAGACACACAGAGATATGGTGAGACACACAAGGACATGGTGAGACACGGGAGACACACAGATACATGGGGAGACACACAGAGACATGGTGAGACACGGGGAGACACACAGAGACATGGGGAGACACACAGAGACATGGTGAGACACACAGAGACACCGTGAGACACACGGAGACATGGTGAGACACGGGGAGACACACAGAGACATGGTGAGACACACAGAGACACCATGAGACACACGGATACATGGTGAGACACGGTGAGACACACAGAGACACCGTGAGACACACGGAGACATGGTGAGACACGGGGAGACACAGAGACACCATGAGACACACAGAGACACGGTGAGACACACAGAGACACGGTGAGACACACAGAGACATGGTGAGACACGGGGAGACACACAGAGACACGGTGAGACACATGGTGAATGTAGTGGTGAGTGTGGTGGTGAGTGTAGTGGTGAGTGTAGTGGTGAGGTTGTTGGTGAGTGTAGTGGTGAGTGTAGTGGTGAGTGTGTTGGTGAGTGTAGTAGTGAGTTTAGTGGTGAGTGTAGTGGTGAGTGTAGTGGTGAGGTTGTTGGTGAGTGTAGTGGTGAGTGTAGTGGTGAGTGTAGTGGTGAGTGTGTTGGTGAGTGTAGTGGTGAGTGTAGTGGTGAGTGTAGTGGTGAGTGTAGTGGTGAGGTTGTTGGTGAGTGTAGTGGTGAGTGCAGTGGTGAGTTTGTTGGTGAGTGTGTTGGTGAGTGTAGTAGTGAGTGTGGTGGTGAGTGTAGTGGTGAATGTGTTGGTGAGTGTAGTAGTGAGTGTAGTGGTGAGTGTAGTGATGAGTGTAGTGGTGAGTGTAGTAGTGAGTGTAATTGTAGTGGTGTGTTGGTGAGTGTAGTGGTGAGTGTAGAGGTGAGTGTGTTGGTGAGTGTAGTGGTGAGTGTGGTGAGTGTAGTGGTGAATGTGTTGGTGAGTGTAGTAGTGAGTGTAGTGGTGAGTGTAGTGGTGAGTGTAGTAGTGAGTGTAATAGTAGTGGTGTGTTGGTGAGTGTAGTGGTGAGTGTAGAGGTGAGTGTGTTGGTGAGTGTAGTGGTGAGTGTGGTGAGTGTAGTGGTGAATGTGTTGGTGAGTGTAGTAGTGAGTGTAGTGGTGAGTGTAGTGGTGAGTGTAGTAGTGAGTGTAATAGTAGTGGTGTGTTGCTGAGTGTAGTGGTGAGTGTAGAGGTGAGTGTGTTGGTGAGTGTAGTGGTGAGTGTAGAGGTGAGTGTAGTGGTGAGTGTGTTGCTGAGTGTAGTGGTGAGTGTAGAGGTGAGTGTAGTGGTGAGTGTCGTGGTGAGTTTGTTGGTGAGTGTGTTGGTGAGTTTGTTGGTGAGCACCCGAGCGCCCCCAGCACCCTGCAGGTGAGGAAGGCTCCATAGGAGGTGGTGAGCGTGGACAGGAGGGAGAAGGCGGTGGTGGTGAGCAGCGCGGTGAGGAGTGTCGAGCGTCTCCCCACAGCATCGCTGAGAACCCCACAGCAGAGGGAGCCGAGAACCAG
>NW_027423393.1:62500-89955 GCF_048934315.1 Petromyzon marinus | reverse complement strand
TGTATCCTACGTAATTAAAAAAACAAAACTACGACAACTGCTGCATCTGCACCCAGGCGCCCCAACACAGCCCCACGGCACGCGACGGCCGCTCAAGGCTAACTCCACGCCGAGCCCGCTCCGTCCCCAGCCACCGAGCGCTCGGCCCTCCTCCGGCGCCGGACCCCTCCACGAGGGCCGACGAGGCGTCGTGGCACCGCAGAGCCGCCCCACGACGGCAGGAGATGTCCAGGCCCGCTGGCCAGACGTCTCCACCTACACGGCCACTTTACTCGCCACGTGTGTGGCGAGCTTGGCGTGGCTGGCGGGCACTTTGAACGGCGTGTTGGGGGGGGCTGGGAGGGGGGGCTGGGGGGGGGGGGGCTGGGGGGGGCTGGGGGGGGGTGGGTGGATCCATCGCCCTTCGTGTGTCCGAAGATGAGGACCGTCGGGGAGAAGTGGAGGCTGAACTTTAGGAGGATGTTTCTCAGGAGCTTGAACTCTCTCTCTCTCTGTCTCTCTGTCTGTCTCCCTGTCTCTCTCACTCCCTCTCTGTCTCTCTCTCTCTCTGTCTCTCTGTCTCTGTCTGTCTCCCTGTCTCCGTCTCTCTGTCTCTGTCTCTCCCTCTCTGTCTCTTTCTCTCTCCCTGTGTCTCTCAGTATCTCCCTCTCTGTCTCTTTCTCTCCCTGTGTCTCTCAGTCTCTCTGTCTCTCTCTCTGTCTCTGTCTATCTCCCTGTCTCCGTCTCTGTCTCTCCCTCTCTGTCTCTCCCTCTCTGTCTCTTTCTCTGTCCCTGTGTCTCTCAGTCTCTCCCTCTCTGTCTCTGTCTGTCTCCCTGTCTCCGTCTCTGTCTCTCTGTCTCTCCCTCTCTGTCTCTCCCTCTCTGTCTCTCCCTCTCTGTCTCTTTCTCTGTCCCTGTGTCTCTCAGTCTCTCCCTCTCTGTCTCTGTCTGTCTCCCTGTCTCCGTCTCTGTCTCTCTGTCTCTCCCTCTCTGTCTCTCCCTCTCTATCTCTTTCTCTCTCCCTGTGTCTCTCTGTCTCTGTCTCTGTCTGTCTCCCTGTCTCCGTCTCTGTCTCTCTGTCTCTGTCTCTCCCTCTCTGTCTCTGTCTGTCTCCCTGTCTCCGTCTCTGTCTCTCTGTCTCTCCCTCTCTGTCTCTCCCTCTCTGTCTCTTTCTCTCTCCCTGTGTCTCTCAGTCTCTCCCTCTCTGTCTCTGTCTGTCTCCCTGTCTCCGTCTCTGTCTCTCTCTCTCTCTACCCCTCTGTCTCTCTCCTTCCCTCTCTTTTTTTAGAATCAGAGGAAACAAGGAGATGCTCGGTGTAGTCGGCACTTTGCTTCGTTCATCATTTCGCTGTTGTTATGCTTTGCTTTATGTAAACTCCCCCCCCCCCTTTTTAAATGAAAGATTTCACAAAAGTTTTCCCGCTCTGCTCTCCTCCTTCTTACGCCTTCCCTCTCTCTCTCTCTACCCCCTCTCTCTACCCCCTCTCTCTACCACCCCCTCTCTCTACCCCCTCTCTCTACCACCCCCCTCTCTCTCTACCCCCTCTCTCTACCCCCTCTCTCTACCACCCCCCTCTCTCTCTACCCCCTCTCTCTACCCCCTCTCTCTACCACCCCCCTCTCTCTCTACCCCCTCTCTCTACCCCCTCTCTCTACCCCTCTCTCTACCCCCTCTCTCTACCACCCCCCCTCTCTCTACCCCCTCTCTCTACCCCCTCTCTCCCTACTCTATGGCTATGTTCCCCCTGTTTTCTACGTAAACAAAAAAAAATACGACAAGTGCTGCATATGCCCCCAGCCCTTCCTAGCAGTCAGTCCTACGGCCTCCGGCGGGTAGCTGTCTGCCTCTCTCTCTCTCTCTCTGAAATCTGAACCAGGGGAGGAGCCAAGGGGGGCTGGGGGGGCGGCTCTGCCCCCCCTAAAATTTTGGGAAATTCGGTAATCGGGATAACTGGATATCAAAAATCTAAATGCTGCAGGCTGCCACCTCGTGTGCTGCCCTGCAGGCTGCCACCTTGTGATGTCACCTTGTGATGTCACCTTGTGATGTCACCTTGTGATGTCACCTTGTGATGTCACCTTGTGATGTCACCTTGTGATGTCACCTTGTGATGTCACCTTGTGATGTCACCTTGTGATGTCACCTTGTGCTGCCCTGCAGGCTGTCACCTCGTGCTGCCCTGCAGGCTGCCACCTTGTGATGTCACCTTGTGATGTCACCTTGTGATGTCACCTTGTGATGTCACCTTGTGATGTCACCTTGTGATGTCATCTCGTGCTGCCCTGCAGGCTGCCACCTCGTGCTGCCCTGCAGGCTGCCACCTTGTGATGTCACCTTGTGATGTCACCTTGTGATGTCACCTTGTGATGTCACCTTGTGATGTCATCTCGTGCTGCCCTGCAGGCTGCCACCTTGTGATGTCACCTTGTGATGTCACCTTGTGATGTCACCTTGTGATGCCACCTTGTGATGTCATCTTGTGCTGCCCTGCAGGCTGCCACCTTGTGATGTCACCTTGTGATGTCACCTTGTGATGTCACCTTGTGATGTCATCTTGTGCTGCCCTGCAGGCTGTCATCTCGTGCTGCCCTGCAGGCTGCCACCTTGTGATGTCACCTTGTGATGTCACCTTGTGATGTCACCTTGTGATGTCACCTTGTGATGTCACCTTGTGATGTCACCTTGTGATGTCACCTTGTGATGTCACCTTGTGATGTCACCTTGTGATGTCACCTTGTGATGTCACCTTGTGATGTCACCTTGTGCTGCCCTGCAGGCTGTCACCTCGTGCTGCCCTGCAGGCTGCCACCTTGTGATGTCACCTTGTGATGTCACCTTGTGATGTCACCTTGTGATGTCACCTTGTGATGTCACCTTGTGATGTCATCTCGTGCTGCCCTGCAGGCTGCCACCTCGTGCTGCCCTGCAGGCTGCCACCTTGTGATGTCACCTTGTGATGTCACCTTGTGATGTCACCTTGTGATGTCACCTTGTGATGTCATCTCGTGCTGCCCTGCAGGCTGCCACCTTGTGATGTCACCTTGTGATGTCACCTTGTGATGTCACCTTGTGATGTCACCTTGTGATGTCATCTTGTGCTGCCCTGCAGGCTGCCACCTTGTGATGTCACCTTGTGATGTCACCTTGTGATGTCACCTTGTGATGTCACCTTGTGATGTCACCTTGTGATGTCACCTTGTGCTGCCCTGCAGGCTGTCACCTCGTGCTGCCCTGCAGGCTGCCACCTTGTGATGTCACCTTGTGATGTCACCTTGTGATGTCACCTTGTGATGTCACCTTGTGATGTCACCTTGTGATGTCATCTCGTGCTGCCCTGCAGGCTGCCACCTCGTGCTGCCCTGCAGGCTGCCACCTTGTGATGTCACCTTGTGATGTCACCTTGTGATGTCACCTTGTGATGTCACCTTGTGATGTCATCTCGTGCTGCCCTGCAGGCTGCCACCTTGTGATGTCACCTTGTGATGTCACCTTGTGATGTCACCTTGTGATGTCACCTTGTGATGTCATCTTGTGCTGCCCTGCAGGCTGCCACCTTGTGATGTCACCTTGTGATGTCACCTTGTGATGTCACCTTGTGATGTCACCTTGTGATGTCACCTTGTGATGTCACCTCGTGCTGCCCTGCAGGCTGCCCCCTTGTGTGCTGCCCTGCAGGCTGCTTGAGCGGCAGCCTTGTGAACTTATCGAACTTATCAGCCACATCGGCGGCTCCGACCCATTAATAAACTCCGCGTTCAAATCCAATAAAAAATGTGTTTTGTTTTTTTTACATGTGTGGAGCCCATGGGAAAACATAATCACTGAGATATCTCTCAGAATGTTGAAGTCAGCCACTCCCTCCCCACAAAAGTCAAAATCCTGGCTCCGCCCCTGCTCTGAACCCAGAAAAAAGAATGCAGTTTTATATTTTTTGGGAGCTTTAGCATCGCATCGTTCCCAGTCAGCTGTAACAAAAATAAAAAAATATTACGTATATATTTTGCCAGGTCAAGCCCACTGAGCTGTGTAGTTATTTATTTTTTTCGCCAGAGCTACAACAGCGACCTGGCCACGGACGATAGCGAAGCGAAGTGGCTCCAAATCGCGGGGACATTTCCGTGAGCGTGCAAATACTCCAAAGGCGTGCTGTTATTCGTTTGGCATTTTTTTTGGAGGAGAGAGTTAAAAAAAAATAAACCCGGATCACCCCGAAGAGAAAAATCCACGCGACCACGGAGGAGAGACGGGAGAGACAGACTCCAAAAATATATACAGCAGCAGGCATCGTCAGGGTCGGGATCGAACCCACGGACCTCCTGTATACCAGGCGAGGTAGTTAACATATCATAGCCACCGTGATGAGGATAAGAGAGAGAGAGAGAGACACGCAAACTCTAAATATACAGCAACAGGCATTGTCAGGGTCGGGATCGAACCCACGGACCTCCTGCGTACCAGGCGAGGTAGTTAACATTTCCTAGCCACCGTGATGAAGATAAGAGAGAGAGAGAGACACGCAAACTCTAAATATACAGCAGCAGGCATCGTCAGGGTCGAGATCGAACCCACGGACCTCCTGTATACCAGGCGAGGTAGTTAACATTTCCTAGCCACCGTGATGAAGATAAGAGAGAGAGAGAGAGAGACACGCAAACTCTAAATATACAGCAGCAGGCATCGTCAGGGTCGGGATCGAACCTACGGACCTCCTGCGTACCAGGCGAGGTAGTCAACATCTCCTAGCCACCGTGATGAGGATAAGAGAGAGAGAGACGCAAACTCCAAATATACAGCAGCAGGCATCGTCAGGGTCGGTATCGAACCCACGGACCTCCTGCGTACCAGGCGAGGTAGTTAACATCTCTGTTATCTCTACAGGCCCTAGAGGAAGTCCGGATCGACAACGTCAACGCGTCCAGCCTCCTCTGTGGATTGTACATGGAGCAGAGGCGATGGCCACTGCATCAGCGGCGCTGTCAGATGCGCCCCTTCTGGCGCCCGTCTGGAACGCTCCTGCCGTCCGATTATTACGAATTCCACTGGGAGGGGGGAGCTGTGCTGCACCTTTAAAAATAATCGTCCACAATGACAAACTCATTTCTGTAGAACCACGTGCTCTTGTGGTTGTTGTTTAGTTTTGTTGACCTTCCCCTCGCCACCTCCGATTTGCGCGGTTGGCTACGTACGGTGCGAAGGAAGTTTGACAGGGCGACTGCCTCCAACTGCCCAGCAGCAGCAGCAGCGTCCTTCACGAGCCTCCTCCGCAGAGGCCGATCTTGACACCGCTGGTACCAGTCATCGGCAAATCCACTCAGCTCCACGTCCTCCTGTACCACATCACTCCATCTCTTCTCTAGCCCGTGCCGCGCCCGCTTAGCCCCCTCGATCCGGCCGAACAAAAGCTGTTTCGGCATGCGGTGGCTGGGCATGCGGGCTACATGACCCAGCAATCGCAGCCTTGCCCGCCGGAGGAGCTCACCGATGGGACCCTGCCCAGATCTTTCAAGGATTTGTGAGCTCCTCACACAATCCAGCCTGGTTAAACACAGGATGGATCGTAGGCAGCCCAGCCTAAATGTTTCTAGCCCGCGAAGATGTTCCATTAGGGGGGTCCACGATTCGCAAGAATAGAGAAGGGAGGGAATGACCGTGGCCGAGAAGACCTGAAGCTTCGTGCGGAGCGACAGACCAGGTAGCTTCCACACAGTGTTATGCAACCGATGTAAAGATGTTGCCGCTCGACTGATTCGGAGTGAGACCTCTGCTGTTAAACCAGAGCCGGTCATGAACACACTGCCCAGGTATGGGAAACTCTCCACTCTGTATACAACTGCCCAATCACCGATTAGGAGTTGTGGGGGTGGAGTGTCCGATGGTACAAAATACCCAGGCAGGTGCTTAGTTTTGGTGGGGCTGATGGTAAGGCCCCATCTCTTAGTGACATGCTCCAGTCTCAGCAGCAGCGTCTCCAACTCCTCCTTTGAATTAGCAGCAATTAACAAATCATTGGCATACATAACGTGGTTGACCAATAGGTAGCCATTGCTTGACCATACCTGGGCATCGATTAGCCTCCCATTATATCTGTACCAAATGGAAATTCCCCCGGTACAGCTATTGAAGGCTTCACGAACTACGTGGTCAAAATATGTTAAATAATGTGGGAGCCAGAGGACATCCCTGTTGCCCCCCAAGGTGTACAGGGAATGGCTCTGACTCCCGGCCACGTAGTTTTACCCGGGCCCGCTCACCATCACGAAGGTCCTTAATGATCGTGAGCAGAGGGTCAGGTACTCCAAAAGCACGAAGAACGACCCAGAGCCCAGGCCTACTGATGGTATCATAGGCCTTCACCAGGTCAATAAAGCAGAGATGTAGGTCTTGTTGGAATTCCCTACACCTCTGCTGTAGCAGACGGACAGAAAATATGGCATCTGTGCAGGACCACCCTTTCTTGAAACTGCATTGGGGCTCCGCAAGCCTCTCCTCAGCGTGCCTAGCAAGGCGATGTTGAATAATCCTTGCCAGGACCTTTCCCGGCACACTGAGGAGGGAGATGCCCCTGTAGTTGTTACAGTCTGTGCGGTCCCACTTCTTAAAGAGGGGGACCACAAGGGCATCCTTCCAGTCCTTGCGGAACCCGTCCAGTGGTCCAGACTTTTGTTATGATGTCATCTAGGCCAGTCTGTGCACAAATGCCACCCTCCCTCAGCATTTCGCTTGGGAAATCTTCTCTGCCTGCTGCTTTTCCTGGTCTCAGACTCCGGATCGCCTTCAGTACTTCCTCAACAGATGGCACCTCAGCCAGCCACTCACAGGGGGTGACTTCTTCATCTTCCAATATTTGAGGCACCGCAGCCTCAACAGGGCCATCCCTACTAAGCACCCAATGTTTTCCTGGCTGGGGGATTTCCCCTCCACCAGGACCTCACAGAAATGCTCAGCAAATCTGCAAACCTGTTCCTCGGGATCGGAGATTGGATCACCGTTTTTTCCCCTAATGATGATAATAGGTGTGGTGCTGCAGGTTACTTTTTTGATGGAGTTAAATAGAGATTTGTGATTGCGGGCCACTGAGGTTAGAAACATTTAGGCCGGCCTGCCTACGATCCATCCTGGGTATAACCAGGCTGAATTGTGTGAGGAGCTCACAAATCCTTGAAAGATTTGGGCACGGTCCCATCGGTGATCTCTTCCAGCAGGCAAGGCTGCGATGGCTGGGTCATGTAGCCCGCATGACCAGCCACCGCATGCCGAAACAGCTTTTGTTCGGCCGGATCGATGGGGCTAAACGGGCGCGGCACGGGCTAGAGAAGAGATGGAGTGATGTGGTACAGGAGGACTTGGAGCTGAGTGGACTTGCTGATGACTGGTACCAGCGGTGTCAAAATCGGCCTCTGTGGAGGAGGCTCGTGAAGGACGCTACTGGGCAGTTGGAGGCAGTCGCCCTCCAACAACAACGGAGGGCGGAGGAGCGACGCTCACAACAACGAGCGGAGCGCCGGGTGACTAAGGCACAGCAGGTTGGCACAGTAGGGGGCACAGGTGGTGCATCAGCCACTCATCTCAGTCAGTCGACCCGTGGCACCTGCTGGGTCTGCCACGTGACCTCCTGCCAGCGGGCGTTCGACACTTCACGTGGCCTCAAGGTGCACATGGCCTGGCACAAGCGTCGTGGTGACGTCACCGCCAACTTAGTGGCGAATGGCGGTTGTTGTTGTTGTTGTTGTAGTCTCTGTGTGTGATAGCGTTAATTGGCTCTGCTGGAACGCCGGTCTAGAAATCGGGGGATCAACACCTCCCTCTCCCTCTCCGCCTCTCGCCACCCACTCCCACCTCTACCCTCCCTCTCTCCCTACTGTTATCCCCCCCCCACATCCCCACACCCCATCCCCATACCCCTCGTCCACACACCCCCTCCCTACATCCCCCTCGCCACATCCCCCTCCCCACACCCCCCTCCCCACATCCCCCTCCCCACACACCCCCTCCCTACATCCCCCTCGCCACATCCCCCTCCCCACATCCCCCTCCCCACACCCCCCTCCCCACATCCCCTCCCCACATCCCCCTCCCCACACCCCTCTCCCCCCACCCCCCTCCCCACACCCCCCTCCCCACATCCCCCCTCCCCACATCCCCCTCCCCACACCCCCCCATCCCCACACCCCCCTCCCCACACCCCCCTCCCCACACCTCATGTGAGAATAATGAATGTGTAAACGCTGTTGTTTAGAGTGTATTGGCTCCAGCTATAAATGTCCACGTGGCGATGATGATGATGGTGATGAGCTGCCACGGCGTTGTGATCGCTGGGTGGTGGTGGTGGTGGTAGTGGTTGTGGTGGTGGTGGTGGTGGTTGTGGCGGTGGCGGTGGTGGTGGTGGTGGTTGTGGCGGTGGCGGTGGTTGTGGTGGTGGTGGTGATGGTGGTGGTGGTGGTGATGGTGGTGGTGGTGATGGTGGTGGTGGTGGTGATGGTGGTGGTGGTGGTGATGGTGGTGGTGGTGGTGATGGTGGTGGTGGTGGCGGTGGTGGTGGTGGTGGTGGTGATGGTGGTGGTGGTGGTGGTGATGGTGGTGGTGGTGATGGTGGTGGTGATGGTGGTGGTGGTGGTGGCGGTGGTGGTGGTGGTGGTGGTGGTGATGGTGGTGGTGGTGGCGGTGGTGGTGGTGGTGGTGGTGATGGTGGTGGTGGTGGTGGTGATGGTGGTGGTGGTGGTGGTGATGGTGGTGGTGGTGGTGGTGATGGTGGTGGTGGTGGCGGTGGTGGTGGTGGTGGTGATGGTGGTGGTGGTGATGGTGGTGGTGGTGGTGATGGTGGTGGTGGTGGTGATGGTGGTGGTGATGGTGGTGGTGGTGGTGATGGTGGTGGTGGTGGCGGTGGTGGTGGTGGTGGTGGTGATGGTGGTGGTGGTGATGGTGGTGGTGGTGGTGATGGTGGTGGTGGTGGTGATGGTGGTGGTGGTGGTGATGGTGGTGGTGGTGGCGGTGGTGGTGGTGGTGGTGGTGATGGTGGTGGTGGTGGTGATGGTGGTGGTGGTGATGGTGGTGGTGGTGGTGGTGATGGTGGTGGTGGTGGTGGCGGTGGTGGTGGTGGTGATGGTGGTGGTGGTGGTGGTGGTGGTGATGGTGGTGGTGGTGGTGATGGTGGTGGTGGTGATGGTGGTGGTGGTGGTGATGGTGGTGGTGGTGGTGATGGTGGTGGTGGTGGTGGTGGTGGCGGTGGTGGTGGTGGTGGTTGTGGCGCTGGCGGTGGTGGTGGTGGTGGTGGTTGTGGTGGCGGTGGTGGCGGTGGTGGTGGTGGTGGTTGTGGTGGTGGTTGTGGCGCTGGCGATGGTGGTGGTGGTTGTGGTGGTGGTGGTGGCGGTGGTGGTGGTGGCGGTGGTGGTGGTGAAAAAAAATAGCAGCGTAGATCGGTGTGGGTCTTAACGGGTAAGATAAAAATATATATAGTTGAGTTGAATTTGAATATTTCCTGGAATGTACACCGCTATCTTGTGGATGTGTTTGTTTTCTTTGGTTCTTTCGGTAAAGAAACGTAGAATGAGAATAAAATAATAAACTAACACAGTAAAATTCTCACGACGTTTCGGCCACAACGCAAGCGGCAATACAATTCTCACGTCGTGAGAATTTTATCGTGAGAATTTTATTATTTTAGTTTCATTCTACGTGACTTTACCGAAAGAACCAAAGACGATTAATCCTTGCAGTCACGAAAGCATTAAATCGAAATTTAAAATGTGTTTGTTTGTGTGTGAATGGGTGGGTGGGTGGGTGAGTGGGTGGGTGAGTGTGTGGGTGAGTGGGTGGGTGAGTGGGTTGGTGGGTGAATGGGTGAGTGTGTGAGTGGGTGGGTGGGTGAGTGGGTGGGTGGGTGGGTGTGGGTGAGTGAATGGGTAACTGTGTGAGTGGGTGGGTGAGTGGGTAGAAGGGTGTGTGGTTGTGTGAGTCGATGGGTGAGTGACTGGGTGGGTGAGTCAATGGTGGAGTGGGTGAGTGGGTGAGTGTGAGAGTGGGTGAGTGCATGAATGTATGAGTGGGTGAGTGAGTGGGTGAGTGCGTGAGCGAGTGAGTGGCTGATGGGTTGGTGTCAGTGAGTGGGTGAGTGAATGGGTAATTGTGAGAGTGGGTGGGTGTGAGAGTGGGTGCGTGAGTGAGTGGGTAAGTGGGTCGGTGGATGGATGAGTGGGTGAGTGGTTGAATGGGTTCGTATGTGGGTGGGTGAGCGAGTGGGTGAGTGAGCGGGTAATTGAGTGAATGAGTGGGTGAGTGTCTGAGTGAGTGAATGTATGGGTGAGTATGAATGGGTGTGTGAGAGTAGGTGGGTGAGTGATTGGGTGGGTGGGTGGGTGCGTGAGTGAGTGAGTGGGTGGGTGAGTGGGTGGGTGGGTCGGTGAGTGAGTGGGTGAGTGAGTGAGTGGGTGAGTGAGTGGGTGAGTGGGCGAGTGGGTGGGTGAGTGAGTGAGTAGGTGGGTGGGTGAGTGAGTGAGTGAGTGGGTGGGTGAATGGGTGGGTGGGTGGGTTGGTGGGTGAGTGAGTGGGTGGGTGAGTGAGTGAGCGAGTGGATGGGTGGGTGGGTGAGTGGGTGGGTGAGTGAGTAGGAAGGTGAGTGGGTGAGTAGGTGAGTGGGTGGGTGGGTGAGTAGGTGAGTAGGTGGGTGAGTGTGTGAATGGGTTCGTATGTGGGTGGGTGAGCGAGTGGGTGAGTGAATGGGTAATTGTGTGATTGGGTGTGTGAGTGTATGAGTGAGTGAATGGATGGGTGAGTATGAATGGGTGTGTGAGAGTGAGTGAATGGGTTAGTGTGAGAGTGGGTGGGTGGGTGAGTGAGTGGGTGAGTGGACCCCCTTAATGGAACATCTTCGCGGGTTAGAAACATTTAGGCTGGCCTGCCTACGATCCATCCTGGGTTTAACCAGGCTGGATTGTGTGAGGAGCTCACAAATCCTTGACAGATCTGGAAAGGTCCCATCAGTAAGCTCCTCCGGCGGGCAAGGCTGCGTTGGCTGGGTCATGTAGCCCGCATGCCCAGCCACCGCATGCCGAAACAGCTTTTGTTCGGCCGGATCGAGGGGGTTAAACGGGCGCGGCACGGGCTAGAGAAGAGATGGAGTGATGTGGTACAGGAGGACGTGGAGCTGAGTGGACTTGCCGATGACTGGTACCAGAGGTGTCAAGATCGGCCTCTGTGGAGGAGGCTCGTGAAGGACGCTACAGGGCAGTTGGAGGCAGTCGCCCTCCAACAACATACGGAGGGCGGAAGAGCGACGCTCACAACAATGAGCGGAGCGCCGGGTGGCTAAAGCACAACAGGTTGGCACAGTAGGGGGCACAGGTGGTGCATCAGCCAGTCATCTCACTCAGTCGACCCGTGGCACCTGGGTCTGCCCCGTGACCTCCTGCCAGCGGGCGTTCGACACTTCACGTAGCCTCAAGGTGCACATGGCCTGGCACAAGCGTCGTGGTGACGTCACCGCCACTTAGTGGCGAATGGCGGTTGTTATGTTATGTTATGAGTGGGTGAGTGAGTTGGTGGGTGAGTGAGTGAGTGATTGGGTGGCTGAGTAAGTGATTGGGTGAGTGAGTGAGTGGGTAAGTGAGTGAGTGAGTGGGTGAGTGGGTTGGTGGGTGAGTGAGTGAGTGGTTGGGTGAGTGAGTGAGTGGGTGAGGGGGTGAGTGGGTGAGTGAGTGGGTGAGTGGGTGGGTGAGTGATTGAGTGAGTGGTTGAGTGAGTGGGTAGGTCGGTGGGTGAGTGAGTGGGTGGGTGAGTGAGTGGGTGGGTGGATGAGTGAGTAGGTTGGTGAGTGGGTGGGTGAGTGAGTGGATAGGTGAGTGGGTGAGTGGGTGAGTGGGTGGGTGTGGGTGAGTGGGTGGGTGGGTGAGTGAGTGGGTGGGTGGGTGAGTGGGTGAGTGGTTGAGTGGGTGAATGAGTGAGTGAGTGGGTGAGTGAGTGGGTACGTGGGTGGGTGGGTGGGTGAGTGGGTGAGTGAGTGAGCGAGTGGGTGGGTGGTTGAGTGAGTGGGTTGGTGAGTGGGTGGGTGAGTGAGTGGGTAGGTGAGTGAGTGAGTGGGTGAGTGGGTGAGTGGGTGGGTGAGTGGGTGAGTAAGTGAGTGAGTGGGTGGGTGGGTGGGTGAGTGGGTGGGTGAGTGAGTGGGTGGGTGAGTGGGTGGGTGAGTGAGTGGGTGGGTGAGTGGGTGAGTGGGTGAGTGAGTGGGTGGGTGGGTGAGTGGTTGGGTTGGTGAGTGAGTGAGTAAGTGGGTGGGTGAGTGGGTGGGTGGGTGAGTGGGTGGGTGGGTGAGTGGGTGGGTGAGTGAGTGGGTGGGTGAGTGGGTGGGTGAGTGAGTGGGTGGGTGAGTTGGTGAGTGGGTGAGTGAGTTGGTGGGTGGGTGAGTGGTTGGGTTGGTGAGTGAGTGAGTAAGTGGGTGGGTGAGTGGGTGGGTGGGTGAGTGGGTGGGTGGGTGAGTGAGTGAGTAAGTGGGTGGGTGAGTGAGTGGGTGAGTGAGTGGGTGGGTGGGTGGGTGAGTGAGTCAGTAAGTGGGTGGGTGAGTGATTGGCTCAACTCCACCACTCAGAGCGCCACAATCACAATAACACTCAGCATCATCATCTTCATTGTTATTCCATCCAAACAAAGAGACGAATTAATACCCTCACACATTATATATATACACTAATTTATTTACTAAGAACCCCTGCTGTTTACCCACGTCCACGCTCTCCCCCACACACCACCCCCTCCCTGTAACACAACCTTAACAACCACAACTACCACAACAACAGCAACAGCAGAGGCATTGGCGGGCAGAATTTAACCCATTTCACCGACGCGTCAATTACCCCCGGCGTCGCTTATCGGTCCGTAGCATCCCACCGTTCAACAAACCACCAAACAACAACAACAACAACAACCCACGCCCTGTGTTGGCAGCAAATTAAATCCAGCTCATCCCTATCAAGTTCCTTGTTGATCCCCGTTTGCAGTATGCCCCAACTGCGGTGGCTAGGTGATGTTAACTGCTTCGCCTGGTATTCAGTAGCCCGTGGGTTCGATCCCGAATTCGACGAAGCCTGCTGCGGTATGTTCGGAGTTTGCGCGTCTCTCATCATCATCATCATCTCGGTGGCTAGGAGATGTTAACTACCTCGCCCGGTGTACAGGAGGTCGTGGGTTTGATCCCGACCCTGAGGATGCCTGCCGTTGTATAATTGGAGTCTACGTGTGTGTCTCTCTCTCTCATGATCATCATCATTATCATCACGGTGGCTAGGAGATGTTAACTACCTCGCCTTGTATACAGGAGGTCGTGGGTTTGATCCTGACCCTGAGGATGCCTGCCGTTGTATAATTGGAGTCTGTGTGTCTCTCTCTCATGATCATCATCATAATCATCACGGTGGCTAGGAGATGTTAGCTACCTCGCCTGGTGTACAGGAGCTCGTGGGTTCGATCCCGACCCTGTCAATGCGTGCTGCTGCTGTATATGTGGAGTCTGTGTGTCTCTCTCTCATGATCAGCATCATCATTATCATCACGGTGGCTAGGAGATGTTAACTACCTCGCCTGGTGTACAGGAGCTCGTGGGTTCGATCCCGACCCTGTCAATGCGTGCTGCTGTTGTATAGTTGGAGTCTGTGTGTGTCTCTCTCATGATCAGCATCATCATTATCATCACGGTGGCTAGGAGATGTGAACTACCTCGCCTGGTGTACAGGAGCTCGTGGGTTCGATCCCTACCCTGTCAATGCGTGCTGCTGTTGTATAGTTGGAGTCTGTGTGTGTCTCTCTCATGATCAGCATCATCATTATCATCACGGTGGCTAGGAGATGTTAACTACCTCGCCTGGTGTACAGGAGCTCGTGGGTTCGATCCCGACCCTGTCAATGCGTGCTGCTGCTGTATATGTGGAGTCTGTGTGTCTCTCTCCCACGTGATCGCGTAGATGTTTACTCCGGGATCCTCTCCGTGGTTTCTACTCCACCCCTTCCACCCCTCCTTCTCGACGTTTAGAATCAACATCACGACGCGTTTCGAGTTATTTGTCTGCTGCTATACATTTCCACACGACGCTGATGACCTAGGTTGTGGTTGTTTCCATCCAACCTGCCGTTTACTCGTAGATTTGACTGTGTAGGAACCTCCTGGTTACTAAACCACCAGCACCCACAGGGGATTATTATTGTGTCCGTCCGTCCGTCGTGCATCCAACAATGGGAGAGGGTGGGGCTGGGTGGAGAGGAGAGGGTGGGGAGGGGCTGGGTGGGTAGGGAGGGGCTGGGTGGGGGGTGGGAGGGGTGGGGCTGGGTGGGGAGGGGCTGGTCACCCCGTGGTGCCCTTATATGGACTGGAGGACCAACCGGGAGTAATTCACAGGAGGCAAGGGATTAATTGTGGATGTCTGTGGATGTCTGTCCACGTGGGAGGGGTGGGGCTGAGTGGAGAGGGGAGGGTGGGGAGGGGCTGGGTGGGGAGGGGCTCGGTGGGGAGGGGCTCGGTGGGGAGGGGTTGGGTGGGGAGGGAGGGGCTGGGTGGGGAGGGGCTGGTCACCCCGTGGTGCCCCCCTTATAAAACTCAACGTTTCACCTACTCACGCCGGCTTGTGCCCGCCCTCACAGTGGTCCATATTGTTGCTGAACACACCACGTGGTGGTGCCACCGTTGTTGTTGACCCTGGCCACTGACCGAGCAGCCCAACGTTCCTACCAGCTGCCTTCCGCAGGAGAATGTGTTTTATTTTTGTCACTCCGTGTCCCACACTCAGCCTCCCACTTCTAGCCCCGCCCACTTCTAGCCCCGCCCACTTCTAGCCTTGCCCCTCCCCCCGTGCTGACCCTATATAACCTCTCGCCCATTTCCTTGCTGTGGTTGTTCCACCTGATGACGACCGCTTGTGTTGCGTTTCGAAACGTCGTGATTTGTGTTGTTGTATCTCTACCTACGTGAGCTTACCGACAGAACCAACAAAGAGTGGAGTGATGAGGAGGATGATGATGAGGATGACGATCAGCACGCCACGCTCCGTTGACGCAGACATCATTTGCAGTCGCCCGTTTGGTCGCTTCTGGAATTAAAAATTAAACTCCTTTAAAAAGGAGTTTCGTTAAATTAAAAAAATAACAACGCTTTTATTTTTAACGGCTTCGTCTAACTCACAGTCGAGAAGCACGTCGATGGCGCCTGAGACACACACACACATCGACTTACACACACACAGACATTGACTTACACACACACAGACATCGACTTACACACACACAGACACCGACTTACACAGACACACACACATCGACTAACACACACACAGACATCGACCCACACACACAAACACATCGACTTACACACAGACATTGACTTACACACACACAGACACAGACATCGACTTACACACACAGAGACATCGACCCACACGCACAAACACATCCACTTACAAACACACAGACGTCGACTTACACACACACAGACAACGACCCACGCACACAAACACATCGACTTACACACACACAGACATCGACTTACACACACACAGACATCGACCCACACTCACAAACACATCGACTTAGACACACACACACACCGATTTACACACACAGACATCGACCCACACACACACATCGACTTACACACACAAACACATCGATTTACACACACAAACACATCGACTTACACACACATCGACTTACATACAAACACCGACTTACACACACACAGGCATCGACCCAAACACACACACACACATCGACTTACACACACACACTGACTTACACACACACATCGACCCATACACACACACACACACCGACTTACACACACACAGGCATCGACCCAAACACACACACACACATCGACTTACACACACACACTGACTTACACACACACATCGACCCATACACACACACACACACCGACTTACACACACACACGCACAGGCATTGACCCACACACACACAAACACATCGACTTACACACACACCAACTTACACATACACACAGACATCAACCCACACACACACACACCGACTTACACACACACAGACATCGACCCACACACACAAACACATCGACATACACACACACACACCGACTTACATACACATAGGCATCGACCCAAACACACACACACATCAATTTACACACACACACATCGACTAACATACACACAGACATCGACCCACACACACACATCCACTTACACACACAGACATCGACCCACACACACATCGACTTACACACACACCGATTTACACACACAGAGACATCGACTTACACACAGACATCGACCCACACACACACATCGACTTACACACACACAGACATCTACCCACACACACAAACACATCGACTTACACACACACACATCGACTTACACACACAGAGACATCGACCCACACACACAAACACATCGACTTACACACACACATATCGACTTACACACACACCGACTTACACACACACGCAGACATCGACCCACACACACAAACACATCGACTTACACACACACACATAGACTTACACACACACATCGACTTACACACAAACACATCGACTTACACACACACCCATCGACTTACACACACACTCCGACTTACACACACACGCAGACATCGACCCACACACAAAAACACATCGACTTACAAACACACACACTGGCTTACACACACACACACACAGACATCGACCCACACACACAAATACATCGACTTACACACACACAGACATCGACTTACAAACACACACACTGACTTACACACACAAACACATCGACTTACACACATACACATATTGACTATGCTACAGGCCCAGATTACAGATTTGTTGACACGGTGGGGGAGTATGGGGTGGGGGGTTCCTGGGGGGCGGGAGGGGGTGGCGAGGGAGGAAGGGGACTGGATAAGTGAACGGAGGTCGCGTTCGGCTTCAAGCTTCGACATGAAACAGTCGAGGCACTCGGCGTTTCGGGCGAAGCGTCAGTGATCGTTCGAGTCTGGGACACTTTGAAGCTGCCTCTCCAACAACCCCCCACCCCCCGCCCCCCCCCCCAAAAAAAAATAGTTTAGAGATGATTTTAATTATAATTGTAAATACAAAATATTTTTGTTTTAATCGTAAAAACCTTCACATTTAGTTTTTGTTTTGATCATCCTCTTTTCATTTTATATATTTAATTGTCGACTCGTTGTCATTAGCGCGTGGGTTCCGTGCTCAGCAGCGAGCTGATTTTTATTTTATTTTGGTAGTTGTAGTGGTGGTGTTTGTGATGGTGATGATGGTGGTTGGTGGTGTTGGTGGTGATGGTGGTGCTGATAGTGGTAGTGGTTGTGTTGGTATGGTTGGTCGTGGTGATGGTGGTGATGGTTGTGGTGATGGTGAGAGTGATGGTGGTGATGATGGTAGTGGTTGGTGGTGGTGTTGGTGGTGGTGATGTTCGTGGTGATGATGGCGGTAATGGTGGTAGTGGTGGTGTTGGTAGTAGTGGTGGTGGCAGTGGTTGGTGGTGGTGATTGTGTTGGTGATGGTGGTGGTAGTGTGGGGAATGGTACTTTAGGGGTTAGCGCTACGCTGCGCTATGAACCCGGTGATCCTGGTTCGATTCCCGCTCACGGCCATCAACAGTAAACGATTATCTGAACCAGTCCTGGGCCTCCCCTAGGTCGACTCAGCCTCAAATGAGTACCTGGTGCGGTGTGTAAACATCGCCACCGGGGAGACAAAGGCGGTCGGGCGTGGTGTTGGCCACTCACCCACTCGTGTACCGTTCCGGCCTTCATAGGTGCTCGCTAACAGCACTTGCCCCTACAGTCTGTTAAGGCTATATGGGGGATTTTTGTCTTTGTTTCGCTGGTGGACGTGGTGGTGGGTGATGGTGATGTTGGTGGTGGTAGTGTTGGTGGTAGTGGTGGTAGTGGTTGGTGGTGGTGTTGCTGGTGACGGTGATGATGGTGGTAGTGGTAGTGGTGGTGCTGTTGGTGGTGGTGCTGATGGTGTAAGTGGGGTGATCGTTGTGGGAGTGGTGGTGGTGCTGTTGGTGGTGCTGGTGGTGGTAGTGGTGGTGTTACTAGCAGAAGTGGTGGTAGTCATAGTGATAGTAGTGGTGATGGTGGTGGCGGTGGTGGTGTTACTAGCGGAAGTGGTGGTAGTCATAGTGATGGTAGTGGTGATGATGGTGGCGGTGGTGGTGATGGCGGTGTTACTAGCGGAAGTGGTGGTAGTCATAGTGATGGTAGTGGTGATGGTGGTGGTGACGGTGGTGATGGTGATGCCGGTGTTACTAGCGGAAGTGGTGGTAGTCATAGTGATGCTGGTGGTGATGGTGGTGGCCTTGATGGCGATGGCGGTGTTACTAGCAAAAGTGGTGGTAGTCATAGTGATGGTGGTGGTGATGGTGGTGACGGTGGTAGCGGTGATGGCGGTGTTACTAGCAAAAGTGGTGGTAGTCGTAGTGATGGTAGTGGTGATGGTGGTAGCGGTAGTGGCGGTGGTGGCGGTGTTACTAGCAAAAGTGGTGGTAGTCGTAGTGATGGTAGTGGTGATGGTGGTAGCGGTGGTGGCGGTGATGGCGGTGTTAATAGCAAAAGTGGTGGTAGTCATAGTGATGGTAGTGGTGATGGTGGTGACGGTGGTGACGGTGATGGTGGTGTTACTAGCGGAAGTGGTGGTAGTCATAGTGATGGTAGTGGTGATGGTGGTAGCGGTAGTGGCGGTGATGGTGGTGTTACTAGCGGAAGTGGTGGTAGTCATAGTGATGGTAGTGGTGATGGTGGTGGCCTTGATGGCGATGGCGGTGTTACTAGCAAAAGTGGTGGTAGTCATAGTGATGGTGGTGGTGATGGTGGTGACGGTGGTAGCGGTGATGGCGGTGTTAATAGCGGAAGTGGTGGTAGTCATAGTGATGGTAGTGGTGATGGTGGTAGCGGTGGTGGCGGTGATGGCGTTGTTACTAGCGGAAGTGGTGGTAGTCATAGTGATGGTAGTGGTGATGGTGGTGATGGTGGTGGCGGTGATGGTGGTGTAACTAGCGGAATTGGTGGTAGTCATAGTGATGGTAGTGGTGATGGTGGTAGTGGTGGTGGCGATGATGGTGGTGTTACTATCGGAAGTGGTGGTAGTCATAGTGATGGTAATGGTGATGGTGGTGGCGGTGGTGGCGGTGATGGTGGTGTTACTAGCAGAAGTGGTGGTAGTCATAGTGATGGTAGTGGTGATGGTGGTGATGGTGGTGGCGGTGATGGTGGTGTAACTAGCGGAATTGGTGGTAGTCATAGTGATGGTAGTGGTGATGGTGGTAGTGGTGGTGGCGATGATGGTGGTGTTACTAGCGGAAGTGGTGGTAGTCATAGTGATGGTAGTGGTGATGGTGGTAGCGGTGGTGGCGGTGATGGCGTTGTTACTAGCGGAAGTGGTGGTAGTCATAGTGATGGTAGTGGTGATGGTGGTGATGGTGGTGGCGGTGATGGTGGTGTTACTAGCGGAAGTGGTGGTAGTCATAGTGATGGTGGTGGTGATGGTGGTGACGGTGGTAGCGGTGATGGCGGTGTTAATAGCGGAAGTGGTGGTAGTCATAGTGATGGTAGTGGTGATGGTGGTAGCGGTGGTGGCGGTGATGGCGTTGTTACTAGCGGAAGTGGTGGTAGTCATAGTGATGGTTGTGGTGATGGTGGTGGTGGCGGTGATGGCGGTGTTACTAGCGGAAGTGGTGGTAGTCATAGTGATGGTAGTGGTGATGGTGGTGGTGACGGTGGCAGTGATGGCGATGTTACTCACGGAAGTGGTGGTAGTCATAGTGATGGTAGTGGTGATGGTGGTGGTGGCGGTGATGGTGGTGTTACTAGCGGAATTGGTGATAGTCATAGTGATGGTAGTGGTGATGGTGGTGGCCTTGATGGCGATGGCGGTGTTACTAGCAAAAGTGGTGGTAGTCATAGTGATGGTAGTGGTGATGGTGGTAGCGGTGGTGGCGGTGATGGCGTTGTTACTAGCGGAAGTGGTGGTAGTCATAGTGATGGTAGTGGTGATGGTGGTGGTGACGGTGGTGGTGGCGATGATGGTGTTACTAGCGGAAGTGGTGATAGTCATAGTGATGGTAGTGGTGATGGTGGTGACGGTGGTGGTGTTACTAGCGGAAGTGGTGGTAGTCGTAGTGATGGTAGTGGTGATGGTGGTAGTGACGGTGTCGGTGTTACTAGCAAAAGTGGTGGTAGTCATAGTGATGGTGGTGGTGATGGTGGTGGTGACGATGATGGTGGTGTTACTAGCAAAAGTGGTGTTAGTCGTAGTGATGACAGTGGTGATGGCGGTGCCGGTGGTGGCGGTGGTGGCGATGTCGGTGTCTACTTGAAGCTGCGGTGATCCCCCTGTCGATCGAGGGGGTGCCACTGGGAAACCTTCAGCCCTGCGGGGTCCGGAGACGATTTCGGGAGACGTGGAGCCCAAAGGGTTACACGGCAGCGGGAGGGTGCGGGTTGGAGCGGTGGTGCAGCGGCTGGGTGCCCGCAGCGCTGCACTTTCGCTACGACGCGGTGCCAGACGACCCGAGGGCGATTCCCGCTCGCGGCCAAAGCCACCGCCGCAACCGCCAACAATGCCACGAATACCACCAGCAATTTCCACCACCGATTCCACCACCGATACCGCCACCATTACCACGAATACCACCACCATTACTACGAATATCACCACCATTACCACGAATACCACCAGCAATTTCCACCACCGATACCACCACCGATACCACCACCATTACCACGAATACCACCACCATTACCACGAATACCACCAGCAATTTCCACCACCGATACCACCACCGATACCGCCACCGATACCACCACCGATACCACCAATACCACCACCATTACCACGAATATCACCACCAATTTCCACCACCAATACCGCCACCGATACCACCATCATTACCACGAATACCACCACCAATGCCAACACCAATGCCACCACCAATACCATCACCGATACCACCAATACCACCACCAATACCACGAATACCACCACCACTATCGCTACCAATACCACCACCAATTCCACCACCAATCAAACGAATACCACCACTACCACTACCAACAACACCACTACCACTACCAACACCACGACTACAACCGACACCACCACCACCACCACCTAGGTCGACTCAGCCTAAAAGTAGTACCCGGTGCGATGCTAGGTAAACATCGTCACTGGGGAGACAAAGGCGGCCGGGCGTGGTCCTGCCCACCCTCCCCCTCGCGTGCCACAGCGCCGGCCTTCATAGGTTCTCGTGAACAGCACTTGCCCTAATAGTTCGTTGAGGCTGCACGGGGGATCTGTGTCTTTGTACTTTGTGTGTGTGGGTGGGTGAGTGGGTGGGTGGAAGAAAGCTAATAAAGAGAGAGTGAGAGATCGCGGAGAGGAGAAGGGGGAGAGCGAGACGGAGGACAGGGGAGAAGTGGAGAGGTAAGGAGAGTGCAGAGTAAGGCAGAGAGAATTGAAAGGGTCGGGGAATGGAGAGTGAGGGGATGGGGGGAGATGGGGTAAAGATGGTGGGGATGAGATTAATGAGATAGGGGAGAGGACGGGGAGAGGGGGAGAGAAGGGGTAGAGAGAGAGAGAGGAAACGAGAAAGGAGAGAGAGAGGGGGTGACATGGAGAGGGAATGAGAGGGAGAGATAAATTAGGGAGAGAGAGAGCGTAGAGAGATTGGAGGGGGGAGAGTGCAGAGAGGGAGGGAGGGAGGGCAGAGAGGAGAGAACGGGAGAGAAGGGAGAGTGGGTATAGAGGAGGGAGCGAGATAGGAGAGAGAGAGGGGGAGAGTGAAACAGCTGGGGGGTCTGCAGTGCTCCAAACAACTATTCTACACGGACCTGCAGGGCCACCCACTGGGACAGCTGCCACCCTTCTACAGAAGCCTCTTGCAGACACGGAGCTCCCTCGCCATCAGGAGGCTGAACCAGCCGCGATTGGCCGAGGATCTGGTCTTCGAACCGATCCTCAGGAACCCCACAGACAAAGCTGCCATCCATCACCCCCACTCCAGGCATGGAGAGGCGCCTCGCCAACGCGCGGCTCACCAGGATGGGAGATCTCGTGGAGCCTGAAAAATGGGGCTGGTGGCTCGGGCCAGCAGATCATGGCCGCAAAGACAGGGGGGCTGCAGTTACTCCGGGTGGCTCCCTGGAACCTGGCCGAAGCCAGGGGGCCTTCTCAGCGGCAGCGGAGAGCACGCCCCCCATCGGCGTTGGGGAGGACGAGGCCCCTCTTGGTCCCCCTCCACCGGAGCTCTCAGTCGTGCCACTGCATCGCCAATGCCGACAAACGAAGGCGGATCACAACCTGTGCCGGCTGGAAGACCTGCCGGAGGTGGCCTTGGCAAATGTAAAGAGGAAGTTGCTCTACTCCTACATGGTCCGGTTCCACCAACAGGACACCCTGAGGAGCCACAAGGACCATGCCTGGAGGAGAGCCCTGCCCTGCGTCTCTCCGGAGAGGCCTCGCTGGAGGCAACTCCACTCCAGCCCGACGTACAACCGCATCGGCGACCTCAGCTGGAGCATGGCCCACAACACCGTCACCACCAACACCTCCCTGGCGCGCTTCACCGACACGTCCCCGGAGTGCCGGTTCTGCGGTAAAGTGGAGACGGTGGCGCACCAATACGTGGAGTGCAAGAGCCTGGACTCGCTGTTCAAGGCCCTGAGAAACATCCTCCTAAGGTTCAGCCTCCACTTCTCCCCGACGGTCCTCATCTTTGGATACCCGAAGGGCGACGGACCCCAACATCTTCAGGGGCCGGTCAACGTGCTCTTCGGCTACGCCAAGCTCGCCGTGTACAGGGCGAGGAAGGTGGCCCTGGAGGGGCAACGTCCGGCCAGCAGCCTGGGCATCTTCCACGCTCCGGTCGGAGCCAGGGTGAGTGGGCCGGAGTTCCGCCGTGCGTGGCTGACCCACGCCGTGCCGGCCTTCAAGGAGCAGTGGGCGCTGGAGGAGGCCGTGGGCTCGGTGGCAGATGACGGTAGAGAGCTCTGTGCATGCAGATCTGAGCTGCCCCGTCAGAGGCCGTTTGACTGTGGGAAGGGCTGCGTGCAGATGCAGCACTTGTCGTAGTTATAAAAAATATGTACATAGACATGAAGAAGGGAGAGAGGGTGGGTAGAGACAGGGGGTAGAGAGAGAGAGAGAGGGGATGGGTAAGAAGAAGGAGCAGAGCTTGACATCTATCGTGAAATCTTTCATTTAAGAAGGGGAGAGGGCACATGAAGCAAAGCATTGGAGAAAAAAACCACGGAATGACGAACAAATCAAAGTGCCGACTACACTGAGCATCTTCTTGTTTCCTCTGATCGTAAAAAAATAAGAGAGAGAATGAGAGAGAGAGAGACAGAGTAATAGAGAGAGAGGGAGAGAGACTTTGACTTTTAAACAACTTTTATTGCCGCCAGCAGCAAAAGCACTGGAGGCGATTTCGATACGAAATACACAAAGTCACCAGCAACACAAATAAAACAAACGCTGTACATCCACGCGCTGTGGCGCTAAATGCACCGCGCACAACACGAAATAAAAGTCACGTGGTGGTGGTGGTGGTGGTCATCGCGCACGTCACGGTGACGAGCGAGCGCTTCAGAAGGTGAACACGTGGGGGGTGACGTCCACGCTGGTACAGAGAGGGGCTTGTCCGGCTCACCAGCGTTAGAACAAGACGCGCTGCACATCACCGACACGTGGCTGTGTCACGTGGCGTGCTCCAGCCAGAGCCGCGCCTTGAGCAGGAACCTGAACACTGGAAGCAGCTCAGAGCAGCCGTCAGTGTCACCTTGCAGCGTCTTGCTCCTCGTCCTGTACACCGCCAACTTGGCCTGAGCACAGGCGAAGTTGGCGAGGTCATGGCGCTTGTTAGCCAGGTAAGGCACCACCCCATATACGAAGCTGCTGTTGTAGAAGGGCACCCCCAGTTTACTGAAGATGTCCCCCAAAAGACGAAACATTGAGTTTGAGCCGCTGGCAGTGTGAGTACCGGTGGGGGCAGATCCTCCCTGGCACCGCAGGAAATGAGAGAGAGAGAGAGTAATGGAGAGAGAGAGAGAGAGTCGGAGGCCGTTTGACTGTGGGAAGGGCTGCGTGCAGATGCAGCGAGAAAGAGAGAGCGAGAGAGAGAGCGAGAGAGCGAGATCGACTTGGAGTAGGAAGAGAGGGGGGTAGAGAGAGAGGGAAGGGGTAAGGAGAGCAGAGCGAGAAATATTTTGTTAAATCTTTCATTTAAAAAGAGGGGAGGAGGAGGGGGTAGTTACATAAAGCAAAGCATTACAAAATAAACGAAATGATGAACGAAGCAAAGTTCCGACTACACCGAGCATCTTCCTGTTTCCTCTCTGATCATGAACAAAAGAGAATGAGAGAGAGAGAGAGATAGAGTAATAGAGAGAGAGAGAGAATGAGAGAGAGAGATAGAGTAATAGAGAGAGATTAATAGATAGAGAGAGAATCAGAGTACTAGAGAGACAGAGAGCGAGGGAGGGAGAGAGTTCGTCACCCGGCTACTTGGGATTCAGGTCGCGGCTGCGTACACTGCAGAGCCTCAACTCAGACACCGTCTCTCTCCCTCTATCTCTCTCTCTCTCTCCTCATCATCTCCTCCCCGTGACACGTCCACCAATTATAGATATCCCACCACAGATCTTCCACTACAGATCTCGCAATACAGAGCTGCCACTACTGATCTCCTCTCGCTATACAACCACTATTCAACCACTACACAACTAGTACACAACCACTACACAACTACTACACAACCACTATTTAACCACTACACAATCACTACACAACCACTGTACAACTACTACACAACCACTACACAACCACTGTACAACCACTACACAACCACTGTACAACCACTACACAACCACTACACAACCACTACACAACCACTGTACAACCACTACACAACCACTACACAACCACTACACAACCACTGTACAACCACTACACAACCACTACACAACTACTACACAACCACTACACAACCACTATTTATCCACTATTCAACTACTACACAACCACTACACAACCACTACACAACTACTACACAACCACTGTACAACCACTACACAACCACTACACAACCACTGTACATCCACTACACAACCACTGTACAACAACTACACAACCAATCTACAACCACTGTACAACCACTACACAACCACTGTACAACCACTACACAACCACTGTACAACCACTGTACAACCACTACACAACCACTACACAACCACTGTACAACCACTACACAACCACTGTACAACCACTACACAACTACTACACAACCACTACACAACCACTACACAACTACTATACAACCACTACACAACTACTACACAACCACTACACAACTACTACACAACCACTATTCAACCACTACACAACCACTACACAACTACTATACAACCACTACACAACCACTGTACAACCACTATTTAACCACTACACAACTACTATTCAACTACTACACAACTACTACACAACCACTACACAACCACTACACAACCACTATTTAACCACTACACAACCACTACACAACTACTACACAACCACTACACAACCACTATTTAACCACTACACAACTACTATTCAACTACTACACAACTACTACACAACTACTACACAACCACTACACAACTACTACACAACCACTACACAACCACTATTTAACCACTACACAACTACTACACAATCACTACACAACCACTATTCAACTACAACACAACCACTACACAACCACTACACAACCACTACACAACTACTACACAACCACTACACAACCACTATTTAACCACTACACAACCACTATTTAACCACTACACAACTACTATTCAACTTCTACACAACCACTACACAACCACTATTTAACCACTACACAACTACTATTCAACTACTACACAACCACTATTTAACCACTACACAACCACTACACAACTACTATTCAAATACTACACAACCACTACACAACTACTACACAACCACTGTACAACCACGTGATGCGTCGTGCTCAACGACGCGCCTGACGTCTCCACGCTCTGCCAGGCGGTTGTGGTGCACGAGAGGGGGGCCTCCTCCGCCAGGGTCAACTGGGCCAAGTGCGAGGCCCCCTCTGAGTGTTTGGGGTCGCGAGGCGGCGTTCGCTCTGTGCCCCTCCCAGGAGGAGTCAGTTGGCAGGCCGACGGAGTCAAGTACCTGGGGGTTCACCTGGGGAAAACCACCCGACATCGGATGGAACAACTGGACCAAAGTGGCCAAAATTATCGAGGCTAAATTACTGAAATGGGCGCCACGCCTCGCTCCGCAGATGTCGTTTAGGGGCCGAGTGCTCGTCGCTAACGACCTAGCTGCATCCGTGCTGCGGCACGAGACCCAAGGCCCTCCAGCCTCCTCACCAGAGTGAATCGCTCGCTCGCGCACTTTGCGTGGCAAGGAGAGTACCCGGCTCAGGCCGGGGGTTCTCTGCCTGATGGTGAGTGAGGGTGGCCAGGTTCTGGTGGACCTCATCGCCAGGGTCACGAGCTTCAGGCTCGTGGCTGTGAGGCTGCTGCTGTAGGGACGGGTGGAGCTACCCTGGAAGTCGCCGGCCCTCGCCCTGCTGATGAATGCATGGGGGTGCCTGGGGTACGGTTAGGAGCTCTTCCTGACGGACCTGAGCCTGGTCGACTACACGAGGCTGCCGGGTTATCACCGGAGCCTCTTGGACGCGTGGCGGAGCTTCGAGTGGAGCAGAACGCTCACGTCCTACGACCTCGCGCGGTTCCTGAACGAGCCCTTTATCTACAATGGCTTCTTCCAGGGGATCAGAGGACCCTGAGGCTCAACGCCTCACATCGGCAGGGCTGCGGACAGTCTTCCACCTCGTGCAGGCCCACCACCAGCCCGAGTGGAAGACCGCAGCTGAGATCGCCAGCACCGCTAGGGGACTCCACTCCACGCTCGCCGGGGAGAAGTTGCTGCGGGACCTCGCTCCGTGCCATGAAGGAGCTGCGCCTGAAGCTGGAGGCACCGGGGGATGGTGGCGGCCCTCCCCACCTCCTCCTCCTCCTCCTTCCAGGAGTTGTGCTTCTCCTGCACGCAGCCCCCTGGCCACAGCGACTCCAGCAAGCGACTGAAGCTCCGAAGGCTGCAGGAACTTGCCCCTGAAGAGTGCCCCGGACACAGCGCTCCACACGTGGCTGTGTCAAGGCGCTCCACACGTGGCTGTGTCAAGGCGCTGCGTTCCCAGTACCTGTCCGACCTACCGGACACAAAATGGAGAGACCATTTCTCTCCCCTCATTGCGGCCGCCCATAGCCAAACGCTGCGGTGACCTCCGGTGAACGTTGGCACACCGGATGTTGCCATCGGCCGTGTGGCTCAGCCGAATCTCACCGGGGAGACCAGACTTGGTGCGTTTTCTGCGGTGCCAGGGAGGATCTGCCCTACAAGTACTTACGCTGCCAGCGGCTCAACTCAAACGTT